>NC_048287.1:10506993-10656993 GCF_009762535.1 Notolabrus celidotus | reverse complement strand
ATTTATATGAATATTTATGTTATTATGTAATGATGAACAGCTTGGGAAGAAAGTTATGCATGCAGTAGCGACACCTTCTTCCAACCCAAAAAAAAAATAGCTGAACTGGCTGTTTTATTTCTTTCTCAGTAAAGGCAAAAGTATTATGGGAGCAAATGAAGGGATGACAACTTCAATTCTCCAGGAGAGCAGAGCAAGGGGATAGGATCGGATTTTGTCCTGCATATGTGCAAGCTGGGATTTTTCTAAAACAAAAATAAATAGCTGAACAAAGAAAAAATGTCATCAATTTTCTTAACAGCCAGATGTATCACTAATCCAGAATCTTTGACATGGGTAATGTAAAAAAAAAAAAATCTGCAGCAGTTTACAATATCAGGTTGAGGCACTTTACATTACATTACATAATCAAATGTTTGGTGGTCTTGCTTGAATTTTAAGCAAGGAAAGAAACTTCTGTAATAATTTCAGTCTTTATTTATGACCAGCTAAATGCCATGAGTTGACGTTTAGTTTAGTTTGTTCCTTGATTCATGCCTTGTATTCTCCCTGTCTGTTTCCTGTAATAGATATCCTTTGTCTGCCTTGGGTTCAGGGGCGGATCTACAAGGATGTGTTATAGGGTGGTAAGTGCCACCCTATAACACATCCTTGCCACCCTAGTTGGAAGGATTTCATTCAAAGAAAAGTTATGCCTCATCGATCGGACACTTATGTGAATTAACAACTGCAGGGAGAAAATTTCACAGTATGCATCGGACCAGTCTGCCTTGCATACTGTTTCCCATAATGCACAGCGCTCGTTCCGGTTTTTCTTTCTTCTTCTTTTTCTGATGGGGGTAACTGAGTTTTTAGGTGCTGTGAAAATTATTCAATTCCATATAAACCACTTCTTAACTTTTTAAATAATAAGTGAATGTTAAAGAAGCTGTTTCGCTATAAGCTTGGCCTTTGTTTACTTCTGCTTTCTGAAACCAGAAATTCAGTGACAACTGGCCCAGCGTACTGCAACACAGATCGAACAGAACTGTCATACTACATACTAAATTCAAAGCATGTAGTATGTGCAGTATTAGTAGGTAGTATGTAGCAGGCTGTTTCGAAAACAGCCATGGTTTCCTCTGTCCTGTGTTGGATAATTGTACGTCTTCCTTGTGTTCATCGTGTTTCCTTGTGAGCCTAGTGTTTTCTTTTGGATTTATTTCTTGGATGTTTTTAGTAAGTTATATTTGAACCTTTTGTTCTTTATTATTAAAATCTTTATTCATTCTGAACATGGGTCCTCTTCAAGTTTTCACTGTGACACTAAAACCTCCTCACAGAGGCTTTAAGCTGTATGTGAAGATTTAATCACACAATGTGTTGCCAAGGTATCTTTAATGATGCCCCAATCTATTGTCTTTTGATGATCATATAGCTTTATCATTTCTACCCAAAGTAAACTAGATTAAATCACCACAAAAAAGAAGATTTTTGCTGAAAATCACATACACAGACACTTCCACACTTTATGCAAATGTGGCAGACCATGTGTAGAACAAAGAGTAAAGCAAAGTGAAATTTTCTTTCTTAACTTAGAGGGTGAGCTCATGGCATGTCCACCTATAAGTTATCTGCAAAATATCAAGAGCTGAGAAGATGTAACTAACCTATTTGATAACTGACTAAATTTATGCAACTTAATGCGTTCTCCCTGATACTTACAACTTACCTGCAGTTATCTACATCATTAGGCCTATAAGCAGTCACTTTTTTAACCCACCAATACAAACATATGTCTTTGATTAGTAAGTAAAGTAAAGCGTTATCTATATAGAACTTTATCTATATATTAAAGTGTTTCACGAACACAAGAATACAACTAACAAAATCAAACATAATAGGTTAATTAATCAGGATGTCAAACAAACCAAGCCTCTAAACCTATTTGAATTTACATGTTACGCTTTTCCAGATTTGCAGCTCTAGATTAATAGGAACACAAATAGGAACAACCAACCATATCATAAAAACAGCAACTCCTTAAAATGTTTATCTGGAATAAAACAAATGTTTGGCTGCATATCATACGCTTTCTCAGGTTGGATGGCAACTCTTTTTAGGTTGTGATGAAGTTTCTGCAGGAAACAGAGCAATCATTTAAAGCGATAGGAATCATTCCTCATTGCAAAAAACTCAGACATTGGCTTAAGGATATCGCCATGGGTGCTCAGGTAGAGATTTGCCATCTTTTTATGCCATAGCTAGCTATCATTACCATTGGTAAATGTGCTGCTTGATCTAAGTGACGTTGCTCTGCGTTTTCTCTATGTTCAACCATGAAGACGTGCAACATATGAGTATGGCAAAACCACTTAGACAGACCACATGCAGAACTTCACAAACACAGTTTTTGGATTAAAAAGAAGAGGCAATTTATCAGCTGACTTTGGGGCCAAATTAGTGAGTTACAAGAGTATGAAAATTGTATTTCAAATGTAGTGGAGTAAAGGTAATGTTCCCTTGTTAAGTACAGATACTCAAAACCTGTACTTAAGTTCAGTACTCAAGTAAGTCTTCTTTGTTTCTGTCCACCACTGGTGCCAAGATTCAGCAGTTCTGATGAATTGTGGATGATGATTCAGGAGGGTGGGGGTGAAATAGAAAAGGTGTGTAACCTTTTGTTTTGCATTTTCAGCATTGAATGGACAGAAGATTTGATTACAGGAATGAGGTCCTGCAGTGATCCGTCATTTATAAGATCTTGCAGTTTATTCTCAATGCAGAAAAATAAAGACTGTAGGCCATACAAATACCTGCAATGCTAAACAATTGAGCTCTTTTAAAATTAGTAGTTAACTAATTTATGCAACCCTGCTCTTTGTCGCCATTGTTACACTCCTCTTTACCTTAAGAGAACATAAATATGATTACTTCAGGGCCTCTGGGTTATGCAGCAGATCTGCTTTCATCACTTAGCTGACCACCAATTCTCAGTGTCTCTCCTCAAGTACGATGGGGGGAGTATTGGATGATGTCACTGCTACCTGTCTGAGCGACTGAGTGATTAATCACCAGGGGGTTCGGACTGGGAGGAGAGGGCGAGTGGGATCGGATTGGAATGAGGGAAGGAGGGGCAGAAGACTGATCAATCACAATGATTGACAGGCTCGATCTGAGGATCAGCATCCCTTGAGGATACTGCATCACCAGAGACAGACACAGGCGCATTAACACGTGCACATGACGCACACAGAGACACACATGGACATTAAGTCAGACACAAGTACGCACAAACACATGTCATGTACACACAAATGCAAAAATACACACAAACAGGATGGACCCTTGTGCACAAATTGACACCACAGCACCACCCACCTGAAGGTGCTGCTTTTCCCAACATCCATCCCAAAGAATGTGTCAGCAAGGGAGAAATACACCCAGATACAGGCTGGGTAATAACAGCATGAGCACAGATGGATTTACTGCCATGATTGGGACGCACGCACACACACACACACACACACACACACACACACACACACACACACACACACACACACACACACACACACACACACACACACACACTCAGTAATTGTCACCATCTATTCATGTCTGTGACACATTCTCATCATGGTCACTGTATCTAGGAAGAGCAGATTCAGGGGCCATATATACAGTGCAATGTAAGATTTAAGGCCAACACGTGCAAACATGTGCACCTATACTCAGAAGAGCAGCACACAGAAAAGAGACTTACATCACACTTTTCACAGAATGCTAATGAATCTTTCCCTTACTCCCTGTTCTCTGTTACTTCTGTTTAACACCCCCTTCCCATCCCCATCCTCCAGCTCCTCTGTTACAGTATCATCTGCTGATTAGTGCTCAATTGGTAAATTACTGGTATTACAAAGACAGAGACATCTGTCACTAACTGGGGACGACATGTGGCGGCCCAATCAAAGCCCTGTGGCCTGGGGCTGTCACCTGAGAGAGCACAGCCCACCATCAGAGCTTCCCCCTGGGGTCTGTTCACTTTAACATCATCTACAACCCTAATAGTACTGTCTCTTTAAACAAATGCGTCATCATCACCAGGTTTGAACTCAAAACCTGCTCTATCGCTATACCTTCCTCATCCCTTTGTCCTCTCTTTACTCCCTCCTTTCTGTTTTTCTTTGACACACAAAGGGACAAGATTATAGAAACATTTGCATTTTCTATCTTCAGTTCACCCCCACCTTTTACCCCTCATCCCTTCCCCCAAGGTGCATTACAATAGGGGTAGTGTGCATCACTCCCCTCAGAGTTAAGATGTAACAAGATGCTCCTCAATGATATGTTCCCCTGGTTATATTCAATAAGTTAGTATGTGTGATTGTATGCAGAATTCACAATGACATCCTTCTTAGGAGTGATAATAATTATTTTCAATCATTTTTAAAAATATTGCTTAAAGTTACTAAAGCAAATACAGGCAATTACTAAAAGGGAAGTGAACAAAAGGAGACAAAACTGACAAGGCTGAGGTTTATTTGGATTCAATAACTAACTAAAATCTTGACATATCAATCTCAAAATTAGTGTATTAGATGTATTAAAAAAGGTCCTAATATATTGTTTTATAATCTCTGCTAAATCATGAGTAAGATGCATTTCAATGTTGAAGCTGGGAAATAATTAACTCCATAAAACAGATTTAGATTTTGCAACATCATATATGTTCTGAATTCAAAACCATATTTTCAAAGTAGCTACTAGACAATCCAATAAATATAAACGGTACAATATCTCCCCATTAATTCGAGTTGCTGAGTCAATATTTTATCATCTCTACATAAAATTCTATGTATTTTTGTTTCCACAGTTGTCTATGCCACACACTGACCTAAAGAATTCTGTAATTGCAGGTTTCCGTTATCTTGTTATTTCCAATGCACATGAAGGGTACTCAATACTAAAAGTATATAGTGGCATTAAATAGAATATAACAAGTTTGTATATTCATTGCTAAACTTCGGTCCATTAAATCCACAGCCCAGGTCGAAATAATCATACCTGCATAAATTTCCTCCCGCTTAGATTACTGTAATTCACCCTGTAAAACCTCTCTAAATTGTTTACAATTAGTTCAAAACACTGCAGCCAGACTTCTTACCAAATCATCCCAAAGGTCTCATATAACACCAATTCTGTCATCTCTACACTGGCCCATCAACTTCAGAATTCATTTTAAGATTCTTATTTTCACCTTCAAAGCCCTGCATGGACAGGCACCTGTCTATTTTAAAGAGTTGTTACAGCCTTACACTCCAAGCAGGTCTCTGAAGGTCGTCTAATCTGAGTTTGTTGGTCGTTCCGAACTCCAGGCTTAAGACCAGAGGATACTGTGATTTTATTCTTGTAGCTCCAACTCTTTGAAACTCGCTGCCACTAAGTTTAAGATCTGTGGACTCAGTTTTAAAACATATTTATATACTTGCATATGATTAACCTGTTCTGCACTGTTGCTTGCCTTGCCCATGCTTGTGTTATTTCTATTTTTTGTCTTTATCTTGATTTGTTCAGGTCGTGATTTGTGATTATTTGTTTGTGTATTTTCCTTTGGGAAGCACTTTGTGACCTCTGTCTTGAAATGTGCTATATAAATAAACTTATTATTAGTATTATTATTACTATCATTATTATTATTATTATTATTATGGTACCAGATTCAAAGTAGTATGGGAAGCGGAGCCATCAACCATTACTTAACCCTCCTCCTCTGGTATATCCAATCTGGTTCTTGGATCAAGCTTATTGCAACGACTGAAATAGTCCATATTTATGCTGCTATAGGCTTACACTGCTGGGTGACTTAATCCACTGATCTCCCCCCTTTATGCATTCAGGTTGCATTATTCCATTTCACCAACTCTATATCTTCCCCAGTGTTTTCTTGTAGAATTTTTGGTGGACTGCGTTTGCATGTATGACACCTGCTGTAGTTTTAATTATAATCATGCACAGTTTTTTCATTAAGTTGTAACTGCTTCTAGTCCTCATATTTTTCATTGTGATGAGGGTTTTAGTTGAATTCTACTCTTTGATCACAGCAAATGCACTTACAATCTGGTTCTGCTCAATATCTCTGCCTGATACTAGGAAATGTCTCCAGTTACCAAGTGCATGAGAACAACTGCTGTTTGTGATTATGTATTTTTGAATGACTTATTAATGTGAGGGTAAGAGTAGAGAAATGACAAAGCTCACAGAGATATATCAGTCATAAAATAGAAATTAATCTATTTGAATACCATGTATCTGACTCCTTGTAGCTTATAAATACTGGCTAATATTTTCAGTGCCTGTGTGGGCATTTGGCTGCCTGTGTGTGTCCTTGTGTGTGTCCCTGCACTTTCAAGCTTGATTGCCCTTGTAACAGAGTTTGTTGAAGAGGAAAGGATTCCCAGAATGACTTGAATTCCTTCAGTCTGTGACCTTCTGCCTGCCATGTCAGAAGGCCATATGCTCCAGAGACAATATGGAGAAGATAACCACACATTCAAACACACACAGAGGCTGCCTCACTTTGGCTACATTTCAGGAGGAGCTGAAGGAGGTATTGTTTAAGTTAACCATTGTGTCTTCCTCAGCAGGGATGGTGAGAGACAATTGCTGGGTGTTTCTGTGGTTGCGGAGGGGGAGGTAAGGAGTTTGTGTGGGCTAAAGGAGGAGCAGCAGGTCTTTGTATCCAAGTGAGGACCCACGGAGACCCTATGAATATATGGTCTTCTGCGGCAGATTGTGTGTGGGTGCTGAACACTCACATGTGTCACCAGGACACCTTACATCAAATAAAGGACAATGATGAGAAACACCCTCAGTTCTGTTAGGCCATCCCTGACACTTTGGTGACTCCATCAAATCTAATGCGGGATTACTGTGTAAAGTACTACTTTAACATAATAGCGTTTCTTCCCTATGTAACACTACAAGTGAAGCATTATATTTCTCCAACAGAGTCATTTCTGCTGAGAGAAGGAAGACACTGATTCCTGTTAGTCATAATTTTTACACTTTACAGCACATGAGCATAAATTGATGAGTGTTGTCTTTCTTTGTGCAAATGCAGATATGCCATCTTTACTTAAAGAAGACTTCAATATGGGAACTGACTAGAGGACTAGTTCGTTTTGTTTTATTTTCATATTTTAGTGGGGTTGTATAAGGTTCAGCTGGGCCCCTTTGTTGAGAAACCAGCCAGAGAACCAGAACAGAAGCTAGGCTATCAACTGCAGCTCTACCATGTCCCATCCATTATCTTCTGACCGCTTCCCCCACTCGGGGGGCCAGAACCGATCCCAGTCATTGGGCAAAAGGCAGGATACACCCTGGACAGGTCGCCAGTCCATCATAGAGCTAACATTTAGAGACAATCAACCACTCACCTACACACCTACAGGCAATTATAGGTCTCAAATCAACCTGACAAGAATTTATTTGGAGGAATGCACAGAGAGAACATGCAAACTCCACCAAGCAGGGGATTTGAACCAGGAGGCAACAGAGCTAACCAATGCCACACGTAATTCAGCAAACTTTGAGAAACTCAGACCCAAACTTGTCAGTGTACGCTCTATTTGTAATTTGTTCAGTGCCTTACTTTGCCATTAGACCCATTTATTTTTGCACTATTCTTGGATACACCATAAGTGATCATTGAGACACTGACATTATATGACAAAAGTTAGTGAATAAATAGTTTATATGGGAAAGAATTGTTCCTTTTTTTCTATTTCATTTTTAGACAGTTGCTTGAATATCCAGGAGAATATGAACAACTTTGAGGCTGATTTGTGAGGAAGCATTTCCAGCCACTTGGCAAATGATACTCCAATATCATGTCAAATGTTCATGTTCGTAGTTGGTGGCACTTTGTGAGAGTCCACCAAATTTGTGAGTTCCTACAGCTGACTGCAGATACACTTGATGATTCTCTGTAGCTTCATCCTGACATCTTCTTCCACAAAGTAGTCATGTGATTCAATCTTGATCTAAAAAAATCTTTACAGTAGGTCTAAACACTCAATTTTGCCATCCTAAATACTGATTTTACAGTTGTATGATCACCCTGCATCACCCTGCATTTCTTTGCCAAAGAGATCACAGAGCTCCAAAGCGCTACTGAGATTAATGTACCAGTGTGTTGAAATAAATGAGGCACTGTGCTGTGAGACAATGCTAACTACTGAGGCGATCTGTGTCGACAGTCTTGTTTTGTTTTGAATCATCTGTGTGGGAAATCACACCCACAGGGCCAATAGGAATTACCCCAGCTCTTCAAAAGGCAATTAATCTTAATTAGGAATAATTATGAGGCGAGGTGGATGCTCCCGCTTCCTTTCATCTCCACTTATCCTCCACTGTTGTGTGGGCAACAATGTTTGTAGCTTGTACATTTAGAAAACACAGAAGTGGTTTTCTCTTCTTATCTGCAGTGACAGGGTTTGTTCATTTGAATAACAAACAACATTTCTGCAAACTGAAAAACAGAACTCAGTTCAGTCAAGCCTACCTGATCTCGTGTACCTTATTTTAACATTTATGAGCGCCACATGTTCATAGTTTTTTCTAGGCTACATAAGTTTTTCTTTTCAGGAAAGCTATCGAGGAAATCTATCGAGGAAATCAATTTGCTGTTTTACAACGTTAATGTGTTATAATGTTGAATATAATGCACAGATCCCTACTCATCTCTTCACCTCTTCTCCTCTCCAACCAACACAGATGTCTCCATCCATCAGTCTTCACTGTTGAAAAGCCAAAGCCACACTCCCTCCTTTGATCTCTGTGCGTGTGTGTGTGTGTCTGTGTGTGTGTGTGTGTGTATGTGTGTGTGTGCCCATCTGTGTCCAGGCGCCCATCAGTATAGGTTACCACACATCCTGCCTGAGGAGGAGTCATTGCACAAAATATGCCCACCCCTCCCCCTCTTAAGGTTTGAGAGGTAATCTTCGAAAATACAGTAAAGATCCTCATCAAAATCAGAAAACAGAACTGACAAATAAAGAGATTTTATCTTATAAATGAGACATCCCAGATTTGTCATTATTTGCTCACAAATGCTATTGTGTTTTCAATTATATAGCTACAAATGAGAATCATGTTTCTTGTCTCACAAAGGCTGGATCTATTCACCATCTATACACACTACAGCTTTTAATGAGTCGTGTAAGCTACAGCTACTGTATTAACTTCAGCTAGCTCATCATCTACAGAACTACAATTTCATTTATTCATAAAAATGTGACTTTCCTGCTCTGTGTGAGGCTCTTTTTTTAACAAAACACATCACAAAAAATAACCAGGGCATCGCCTTAAACATCCGCTTAAGCATTTGATGAGGTAAGCATGTTGAAATCTTTTTTTGCCCACTTGGGTAAACAAATTGATGTGGTGAATGCATTAGCCCACCGTCGCTCATCCAGCAGTCACAAAGGTACAACATTTACCAGCTCTGATGACTGGCAGGTGTGTAAACAAAAAGTCTATCAGAGCTTTTTCACCCAAACAGAAAAGTTCTTGGCTGAAAAACAAACAAACAATGATTTTTAAAAAAGAAGCAAAGATGCTACATAGAGCTGGTGGACTGCTGAATCAGGTGATCATTTAATGCGAGTCAGTCCTTACAAGCAACCCCTTCAATCCTACACGTTGACATTTGACCCCAGTTATGTAACACGGCATTGATTAGAGCAGCTTTAGACGTGTCACCTGTCAGCCTGGCTGCTGTAAGGATGGCATGAATTAATTGTGTGTACACACTCAAATTAATATAATTTATTTACTATTTCAGTCTACATCAATAATGCCTGTTTGTCTGAAGTCACAATTTAAAATACTTAAAATCAAAGGCAATCTCCTGCACAGTCTATATATATATATATATATATAAAAATATACAGTCTATAAATCTATATAAAAATCTTTTCTTTTTTGTTGAATGAGCCGGTTGAGGAGTTTATCCATCTAAAACAATACTTCCACAGAAAACCCAAGTCTTTTTGCTAATCCTGCTCCATGAGTACAAAACACTGTGTTAAACTAAATTATGCCAATTGTGCCAAATATCAACAAAATCCAACCCCAACACAGGCACATACAATTCAGTATAAAGACATTTCCAATCTTGTGGCTTATAATCAGACTTTACTGTAGAGGCCCTGAAGAGGCATCAGTTTGAGAACAACACTATTTCAAAATCAGTGAAAAACTCCTCCTTGCAGGACAAGTTAATCTAGATTGATTCCCATCAGCACATTTGTCCCTTTGATTTTTCATCAAGTGTTTCACAGACACTTCCCTTTTAACATCTTCAAATGTGGTATTTTGTGGCGTTAACTTTAGTTTCATATATATTTTCACTGCATGCTGTTTTCATTTCACATCCTATCTGTGTCAAAGTGTTTGTCTTGACGTTTTGTTCTGCACGTTCAAAGTCTGTTCTGCATCAGCTCGTCAAGGTTACATCTCTGTGTTTGAAAGCCAAATGAGGTCTTCTGTCTTCTTAGCAGTCAGAGAACATCCCAGGCTGTAAAACTTCACTTCATACAGCTGCTCTTGCTCTAATGTACATAGAGATACATGAAATTTTTATACCGTGTTTTGAAACTACTTACCCTCATGGTTTGATGTCATCTGCATTTTGAACATCATGTACGAGACACAGAGATTTCACAGATCAAGCAGCTGAATGCATGAATAAGTGAAGAAAAAGTGCAGACTAAATAAAACTGCTGTATCTCAGCATCTTCAGCTTCAAGGCCAGTGTGCCAGTCAAGTGTTCCCTCCAGCGAGTCAAGTGGTGAGTAGTCGGAACATGAGTTCCCACCACTAGATGTCTCACTAACTGAACAGTATGTTCTGATCTGCAGCAGAATGGGGGACACAGCGGGTGAGAGATTCATGCAACGTGCTTACAGCTGCACAGAGATGCGTTTTTGTGCTGCAGACGACTTTCTTTCATTATTAATTTTGTATATTTATCTGAGTGATCAAAGGCTTTATGTTTGCCTCCTCACAAGGCACTTGAACACTTGTAATGAGTGATGTCAGTGCTCACAGATTCTTTACAAAAGCTGTGCCTTTTTGTGGTGTTCAAGGTCAAAAACTACCGACCACAGCAGGTAAACGTGTGAGACTACATGGTGTTCACTCAGTAAATAAAAGTCTCCCCTACATGCAGATGAGAGGGGCCTTTGTTCTCACACACAAACACCTACAAGTGGACAACTTGACCTCTACACAGTTTTTAGCACTCCTTCCCCACCTCCTCAGACGAAGAGACTGCAACTACCAGATGAAACTAACTACAGCTTATCACAGGAATCTCTCTTTTTCTTACGTATGTTCTTATTGTGTTTCTAAAATCTTACCAACAATTAATTTTGCCTCATTCTTCTCTAATAACCGTATTTATATAAAAATGATTGATTTGATATAGTGTAATGTTTAAAGGGTGACTCTTCATGACTGACCTTCAGATAATTATCATCCAACTCATCAGTTACATCCCCTCTTGATGCTCCAACATATTTTCAGCTGATTTTTTTTTTGGCCCTACTGTTCTGGTTTACTCACATGATCGCATTCATATGCTGTGTCTGGTAATTACAGGCAGAAGATTTAAATGGAAAAGCAAGACAAAAAAAAAAACGTTGCTAACTTCCAAGCAATAAAAAAAGTTAGCAGCTACCTTGAGGAAATTTTAGAGGATGTGGCAGCAAAAGAGCAAGACACTTTCTCTTGGGATTTGGTGGAAGCCAAAACAGAGCTAAAGAAGAGGGAATATTAGGCTCATATTCATGAGGTACTTGCTAAATGAATGCTAATGTTGCTACATGTCTTCTGGCAACGAAAATGTGCAAATGTTAGCTAACCTACAAGATATATTCATTTGGGTCCCTTGAGTCCCAAGAATAGACTCAGTAAAAAAACAAAGATTGTGGCAATGTGTTCACCTATTTTCTTTCAAAACAGTGAATTAGTAATGTAAAACATTAAAACATTAAAAAAAGAAAGAAGCAGATTATTAATGTCAAAAAAACTGTATCATGGACTCATAAAGCTGTTTCCACTGCACTTTGTATTTGTCATAGTGATTGAGTGAGAGAGAGTGCGTGATGCTTTAAATTAGGAACCATTGGTTGAATCAATAGTTTTTTACAATACATGCACAACACAAACAGTAAAATTACAAAGGTATTACTGTTACGGTTTGTACCCAAGTATTTTAACCAGAACCAAAATGCAAACCACATATGGGGCTTAGAGGTTGTGAAATGTTATTATGAACAGGCTGATGAACTGAGTAGAACTAGGCCCAGAGGCTGGATAGTGGAGGCGTGATTGAAGGTGGCAAAACTGGCTGAGTGGTTGAGTGGTTGAGAGGCGTTGGATGTGGTTGAGGCTGGGCAGCTTGTGGTGAGGTGCCAAGGCTTGGTGGAGGGAGGCACTGGAGACAAAAGAGCAAAAAGTTAGGCACAGGACAAAGCTACAGGTAACACAATCTTTGACAACAAAATCCCTGTTTAAGGAGCCACCACTGTCATTTGAGGTAACAATCTGGCAGCACCTAGGGAGAAGACCGGAGCTTATATGAGGCAGCTAATCAGGAGTAGATGGATCACAGGTGAATGGAGAGCCCAGCGCCTGGTGACTACGTCCAGCCTTTGACAGAGCACAGGTAACAAAATCAAAACACATACAAAACAGGGAAACAGACAACTTAACATTGAACTAAAAATCCAAATCATGATAATTACTCAATATACAATGAAAGAGTGATAAAAAAAAAATCTTACATTTTTTCAGTTAATCTGGTCACTGTTCAGAGGTGTACTCAGACAGTTTGATGAGCAGGATCAAAAAAAGGGCAACACCTGAATGTCAGAAAGTTGGGATGAATTAACTGTTTCAGTGGGGCTTTGTAATCTCCTCAATTATCTTTCTCTTCCTAGCATTCTACCTGTGGGCTAGTTACACAGGTCCAGTTCTGATCTGTCAATCAAGGGTGGGTTGGTTGAATTTTACATTTACAATCTAGGCAGGAGATTGCGCAGAAGTTATAGAACTGAATAAACCCACAGGATTCTCTGATGCCCTGTTTACACAGAAATGTTTCTAATAGAAAATGGTAAACTACTGTTGTGTTTTGACCGTTCATTTACACAGAAACAACGTTTTGGTAGACTGAAAATGCAAACTTTTTAATATGCGTTCTTGAGTGGATGTTTTTTGAAAGCACAAACGCTGCTGATCACATGTAAACGAGCCATACACAGATCCTCTCACAATGGTGATATCACAGCCCCATACATGAGTATTACATTCAAAGTCCAATAGCCATGCATTAGTAGGACGGTAATAACAACAATGGCGGACGACCGAGCTGTTTTTGTGTTGCTGATTCTACTTGAAGCAATTTTATGTTTTTGTTTTATGCATCAAAAGACATCCAAGAGGGCATTTTTCCTGCATTTCTTTCAAACAGGAGGGCACCAGCTCCCCCTTCTCCCCCTCTGAGTGCACCACTGCGACTGCTAGTCCCACAAACAATGGTGAAAAGAGTCCATTTCTATTAAAACATCCCTGAATGTTCATCTGTTTTCAATGGGCCAGCTAGAATGTGCTTTAAATCCGCCTCATATATCTATCATTGAGTCATCGGTAATTACAAACATTGACAGTTACCAGGTGGTCTAAAGAAAACAGTGTGAACGAAACATTTAATAATAAGTGGTACCAAGTCACATGAAGACTTCACATGCAACTAAAAGTGACAGATATTCATCAACAGCTGACCTGCTGTGACACAACTGTCATATAACAAAGCAAAATACTGCAAAACCGGAGCAGGAGCGCACCTTCACTATGTAGACACATTCATGGCATCAGCTCAGCTGGTTATGGCACAGAGCCATTCACACACATGCACATGGAGACACATTCTGATAACTTCACTGATATTTACATTTATGTTATGCAATGCAAAACAGCACAGGGAATGTTAGCCGACTATCTGGTTGTGCTTATTTACTACAGTTTGTATTCATATGTGGGGTGATTTGTACTGAGTGTTGTCTGAGTGTGTATCAGAGGTTGTCAACATATCTGTGTGTGTGTGTGTGTTTGATGTGTGTGTGTGTGTGTGCGTGTGTGTGTGTGTGTGTGTGTGTGTGTCGGAGTGTGTCGGAGTGTGTCGGAGTGTGCAATGCTTGAAGAATGCTCAATAACACTGCCCTGCCAGATATCAGTTATGTAATTGGATCGTTTTATTCAAGTCTGTTCCTGTGAACTGTTGTTTCTTCACCTCCAGAAATCTCCATCATGCTGTTTTTTTTTTTTTCTCTCCCCCTCTTCCCCCTCACATCCATGATACATAAAACCTTCTCTCCCCCCATTGTCTCCATATCCTCCTCTGATTCACTTCTTTACGCAGCAGCTTCTCCTCCGTTTTTTCCTCCTCTTCCCTCCTCCTGCAGACGCTTGATATTCTCTTGCTTTGTAACACACACTGATAAACCCCTCTCTCTCTTTCACACTCACACCCTCTCTCTCTCTCTCTTTATGTCTCTCTCTCTCTCCAGGGTACAGTCTGTGCTGACAGCCTGTTCCTCCAGAATTGATTTCTACCCAGAATGCAATAAAAGTCACTGAAGAAAGCAGAGGAGCGACTGAGTAACAACAGCATGTCAATCAGACATGCACAAGTCTCTATGCGCGTGCATGTGTTTGCAGGTGCGTGTGTATGTTTGTGTAATTTGGGTTGGGCTCCTGCAGACACATTCAAGGTAGAAAGTTGAATTACCTGTCTCCACATTATGGCATGTTCATTACATATGAATGCACAGACGTTTGTTCACTCTTGGAATTCAGCACCCGGTGGTATCCTCATCAAGCCGAATAGATTTCCTGCCATCTTGATGTTTTTTCTATAACTGCTAATCATTAGCTGTGCAGCCTTTTAATTAAAATCAATTCTCATGTGTTTCATACTACTGCTGCTTTCGCACAGGTGTTTTTGTATTTAGATAGTAATAGTAACGTCAGTGATGCATGAGGATATACACAGATTCAAGGGTCAAAGACACTGCAGAAGAGTCAGAGGAAATAAAACGTGAAGATATTTCTGGATAATATTGAATATTCATGATTAAAAATCAAAGGCAGAAAAACATCTTCAGGCCTCAAACAGACATCATGTGTGTTATGCAGAGATGGGTTTCTTTTTTTCAGTTGTTTTCTAAGGTTAATGAGTATTTGAGCACTTGTGGTTGTGCACTCTGAACACCTTCAGTTGAAAATGTAAACTCAAAGCAGAAAAGTACCGGAGTGTCTTTGTCACTCCAACCCCTCAATTTTCCATCTGATAGAAGGTTCATATCTGTGAGCTTACTTCACAGCACAATTACAGCTGGGCCAAGAAACAGGGGAGTCTGTGGTTGCTCAGCAACAATGTAAAACAAAGAACATGTTTCACAACCTCCAAAGCCATCTGTATGATCAGAGATAAAGGTGTTAATGGTGGGTGAACACATTTTTAATGGGGGCAGGACATCCCTTTATGTTAAAACACCTTGAGAGGGACAGGAAATGTAGTGAATGAGGGGATGGCATGCACGAAATGCAGCCAGGACCATGAATCCATCCCATGACCAGTGTGATGAGGACTTCAGCCTCTGTACACGGTGCCAGCTCCACCAACCAAGTTGAACCGAAGCCCCATGCGCGATCTTAGCTACTCTGCTTCCTCAAGAATGAATGGGTGTGGTTTAATCAGATTTGACTGGCACTGATGGAAACACAATCAGTCAACCCAACACTTCTCATGGGATTATGTCAATTTTCAAAACTGTATGGAAAAATCGACGTCCTAGTTTTCCAGCTGAACCCCATCCACTTAAATCAAGTGAGATCATTTTGTCGTCTTTAAGACAGAAGGCAGAAATTTGTGTCTGCATGGAAGACTCCATCATTAAGAAAGTGATTGAGAAAATAGGTCCAGGGTCTTCCTTCCTTCAACTTAAAATAAAGAGGTTAAGCACTTTACTGTAAAGTACAGAGTCATATCTTGTAACATTTTATCATTTTTTAACAGTCACAGAAGTATCTCGTCACCTTACATAATCCACACAGCTCACTGTGAACTGCTTTCACCTAAGAAACGTCGCTGAGGAGTCTTTGTCTGGTGGATTTTGAAAAAGGATGCTGCTGATGATAATAAATAATGCTTTTTACGACACATTCACCTCTCTTGTGTTCAAGATGAGAAATAAAATAACAATAAAAAATAAACCAGTAGAGTTGCTTAATTCTACAAGAAGGAAGTGAAAATATGTTGTTTTTTAATTTTGAGCCTTTAGAGGAAACAAGGTGAAGGGTTAGACAAAGAAATAGGTGTGAGTGTGTGTGTGTGTGTGTGTGTGTGTGTGTGTGTGTGTGTGTGTGTGTGTGTGTGTGTGTGTGTGTGTGTGTGTGTGTGTGTGTGCGCGCGCGCAGCCCAGTGTGGTGTAGCAGGATGTAATGAGCATCTGGACTGAAAGGCAATCCTCTCTCTTACCGTGTGTGTGTGTGTCAGCAGGAGGTCAACACCATCCAGTGGGTAGCAGCTGTCACTTTTCCTCTGCAGTCTCCCAGATTGCATGAAGTGAACCTGTGGCTGCTCAGACACCACAGACACTCTGATGGGTGGGTCCCAGACTAGGTGTTCATTGATCAGTCTGGAAGGTCAGAGTCGGGCGGGGCGGGGGCAGTTTGAAGGGTGACCCAGGAAGAGGGGAGGGTCGGCCCATCATGTCGCTTCTCTCCACCTCCATTCCCAGCCATCACTCTTCTTTCCATCGCCACCTCTCTCTCTCCTTACTTCCTTCCTCAAGGGAACACATCACCCTTTACACACACTGAGCGATTTCCTGGTATAATAATGTCACTAATTCTCCAAAGTTATAATTAGGATGACATCTTAGGAGCTACATTTAAGTATTTATGTGTGTCATTTTAAATGTATCAGTAGAATAAATCACTACATATCAGTATGAGATCATGTATAATGAGTGGGTTAGTTTTACCAATTGGAACCCACAGCAGTTCCTGACCAGCAGATGAATGAGTTTTTTTTCTGCCTCTGGAGTCTTTGACCTTTTCTTTTACATTTATCAGCCGTCAACCACTGCCGTATCCTACCATGTTCTGTTATGTCATCCATAAATCTGTAGATTTCTCTGTTGTAGTCAACAGTTTGTGTGTCTTTAACCTCTATCTCCTTTTCTTTGCTGTAACAGTGTGCTGATGAGAAATAACAGACTGTTCGAGTACTGACAAATCAGAATCAAGTATTTTACACAGCACGCTTGGGTCCTGCTCACCCTCAGAGTTCCAATCCACAATAACAACATGCTCACAATACATTATCTCATACATGAAACCCTGACAAGGTGAGCAGGACCCAACAGGAACCGAAGCAGAGGGGTTTTGTTTGGGGACTCTGAAGGGGTTCCTCCACCATAACAACCTGCTCACAGTAGATAACAAACCGACCTTAAGTAAACTAGACTTCCTTCATAGATTGAAGTGATTTTAGTTGGTCTGCTGGAGTCTGAGCCATATAGCAAAAGTGTACCATAAATAAATAACAAACCGTAGCTAGGGAGTATTGACCAATCAGAACCAATCATTTAACACAGCAATTTAACAAGCAAAAAGAAAACAAAACCTATGCTACACACACATACACACACACACACACACACACACACACACACACACACACACACACACACACACACACACACACAAACACAAACACACACACACACACACACACACACATGCACACACACACACATACACATACACATACACACACACACACACCAAGCAAGCATTTCTTGATAATTTCCAGCCTTATTAATGCGCTACTTTTCTCTCTGCATAATGACTGTAATAATTTTTTATCATCTGCAGTGTTCTGTATGATAGAGTCATATTCAGTATGCCTCTGCTGCAACAGCCCCATGGGGATCATTACAGCATCATTGACTATAATGTAATCTAATGAAAAGAGGCCATCATCTTACATTAAAATGCCATAAAAGTCCATCCATAGTGTGTACAGCAAAGGCTGCAGGGTAGGTGCAGGAGGAAAACAAAATATTTGGAGTTTTTTATTCTTTGATTTTTTGGAGAAATCCTGAGACTTTTATTATACACTGATAAACCTCTGTGGTTTACTACCTTCACTTTTTCTTAGATTTTTGGTATTAAATGTCTGGAATACAATGGAGATAGATGAGAGTTGTGACAGAGAGCAGGATGGTAAGGTCAATGATTAGCATATTATAGAGCTGCTCTCGATGAGGAATAGTTGCCTTGCCTTGCCTTGCCTTGCCTTGTCTTGCCTTGCTTTGCCTTGCTTTGCCTTGCCTTGCCTTGCCTTGCCTTATCTTATCTTATTTGAAAATGTGTTGCTTATACACATCTGAGGGTAAGAAAGGCAAAACTTAATTGAGTAAAGATTGATTCTGACTGAAATCACTCTTGTTAACAGACAAAGACAAAGGGCTTTCTTCCTGTGAACCAGAAAACTCCTGTGCATGCAGTATTGTCTTTTACATATGTACGTCTTCATCCAGTCACTTGACCGTCATACTATAAGCACACTTACATACTAACTAAGTCCACACAGAAATCCATATGTTTGTTGTAAAACCAAGCACCTCTGGATACTGTAAGAAATTTGCCATTAGCTGGTGTAATCCTTTGTCTTCTACCTCAAAAAAGTGGGGTTATCAAGAAGTGTAAATTCAGAGATTTTGCTTCAGATTCAGATTGTCCCTGGTAAGTTTTCAAATGCCTCTTTAATCAGCACTACAACACTTGCCATTTTTGTTGCTAATGCTAGCTGTGGCTACTGCTGCTTCATATTTCTTCATTACATCTTCATAGTTGTTTCAGTGATGACTTTTCAGGGCACTTAACATAAACACCAATAACATCATTTTTACTGCTTCGTCAGATTATTGCGACTGCTTGTTCTTTTTCTCCGCATCTAATGACAAAACGCATAATGCAACCTACTTTTTCAGAATGTGTTAGCTCTTGCACCTGATTGGGCAATACAGGCCATTATCACCCACGCAGACTGATACCACTCTAGCTCTGATGTCTTCACAGCTACATTAGCATTAGCTTTCACTAGCATAAAAGTAAAAACAGAAGAGAATAGTCTGGTTTTGTTCCAGGCTATTTATGAGTTTGGCAAAGAGATTTGGTGAGTGCTAGTGTTGGATGCTCAGGAAATCCAGTTACAAACGAGAAAAAGGAGTCACAGTACCAAATCAAGAAAAGAAACAAAACCCACAACGAAACCAGAACAGGCCTTTTTCACTATTCAGTTTTTTAAACAACCAATATATAACTTGTCATATAGTGAATTATTTTACCCCCAGATAAGTGGTTTACAGTCTTCATGCTTATCAAGACTAAATATTTTACTATAAAACATGAAAGTAGTATCAACCAATCATCTCACGTAACTTTAGGCAAGACAGCAATTGAGCATATTCCCCAAATGTTGAACTAAACCGAGGATGCCGAGGCTTGTATTAGACTGAGAATACTTTCACGTGGTGTCATTGCACACTGTGCATTTTCACGTAATGTATAAATATGTTAAGTGCAGCTTCTGTGAGCAGATACCACTTAATTGGTAAATCATGATAACATTTCACTAATCCTGTGAGACTGTCTCCCTCATGTCTATGCAGTATACATGGGTGTTCTTTGGAGGAATGAAAATATGGAGAGACAGATGAGATGAAAGTAGTCCCTCTTATTTTCATGCAAACACAGCTCCCTAATCCATCAGGGATTTACTGTAAATTAGCTATTTCCCTCTGAGCCCCACCAAAACACATCCATGTAAGGATCTGCATGCAAGAACATTTTCCAGAATCATATTTACATTTGCATCTCAATAAGATGTTGCTTTCAAATGGGAAAGTGCACATTTTTGTGCATATAAATGATCTTAAAAGTGGGGACGCAGTATAAGAGCTAACCTCACTTAATCTCCTTATTTTATCTAAAAAAGCCATTTCTTTTCTTTAGATTTTAAGGAGCTGGTCCCTACACCCGTTCGCTTTTGATGATTAATTCAAAGGGGGAAGGCAGATTAAGCATTTCAAAGTATGTATCAAGGCAGGAGGCAGAGGAATGAGATAAAAGCACAGAAAGAAAGGGGGATCAGGAGACGGACATGCTGAGAGAGAGAACGTGATACAGAGAGGGAAATTGAAAGATTGCTGCTTCTGTTTCTCCAGTCTGTTAGTTCTACGTCTTTGTAGGCTCTCTCCTGGGAAACGCTGGATATAACCCTCTAAAGAATCCCTGTTTCATGTAGGGTCAAGATCTTTTTGATCAGGGGGGACTGGGGATAAAAGCCCGAGAGGGGGGCATGGGAGGATGGGAGAAAAGTAGGCAGGAGTAAAACTGAAGACAGAAGAATAGAGGATGAGTGACAGAAGATAGAGAAAGAGGAGGGGGTGAGGGGTGTCTGAGTTTGACGGGACGATGAGATGGACAGACAAGGATTTCACGCTGTCTGCTTAATTTTAAGACTGGAGGGGGATCTTCAGAGGAGACGTTATGGGGAGGGTGCTTCCAAATCATCATCCTGAGGAGAAAGTGTGCCAAAGTTTACCCAGACCAGTTTCATACCTCAAAAAAAGGAAAACCAGGAGGGTTTCATGTGGCAAGAAACACAAGTGTGAGCAGCTGTTGGTGTGTCTGAAAGTGTGTGAGTGTGTGTGCAGCTGTTGGGGAGACATACGCAAGACGCTGCAGACAGAGCGTTGCTTTCATATTGACTCTCTCAGGGGGAGGGCTCTACATCATAAGCTTGATATTGATTACAGACAGGATGAGATGCATGGACGACATCAGATACCGCAGCCATATGTTCACATGAAATCACACTACACACACATGCACATATACACATATAACTACTTATCTCCTCCTGTTGTACAAGCTGCCCTTCCTATTAAAACCTGATTATGTAGCATGATGATCAGACACAAGTGCTTACACGTGCACTAGTTTATTTAAACTGACACACAGACACACATACACACACACATTATGATAATGTTTGCATAATTATTGCAAAAGCAGAACAGTGTCATCTTGTGCAATCAGTGTCACATAACCCTCTGCTCCCATGACACTTTCTCTGCATGCAGCACATTGTGCGTCTGTTTGTGTGCCCTGCGCCTTTAAACGGTGGGCGTGGCTTTCCTACTACGACCCGCCTTTTATGCATAATAGCCAACTCTCCTTCCCTGGGATCATATAGTGCAGTTCTCGGCAAAGAAAAGTGACCACAGCCAAAGCCTATGCAGCTCTGTGAGCGGTGGGACCGCGACCAAACGGACTCGGTTACCTTTAGCGACTGTTTACAGCCTGGAAAAGACACCGAGCGGATCAGCGGGATTCTAAGGAATCATTGTGGCTGCTGCTTTCTGGACACTTCAGTGCGCACGGCGGATCTATGAGGACGCAGGAAGGTTTTTCACACTCAACACCAGGTAAAACACTTTTTTTTAATTAACAGCAACTTCTCTACTCATGATGTAAATATTAGGATGCCGGGGTTTAAGTTACCCGTTGTAAGTTTTGGTTTTGGAGCTCTGTCCTGCGCATCTGCTGCTTAATTAACTGATCGGCGCTTTTTAGTCGCAGCTGAATTCTCTGAGCTTGATAGGGAGTTAAACCAAGGAGGAGTTAGATAAACTACTTTACATACGGCTTCCCCTGGCAGGCAGCACTGGTACCTGTCTATCCAATTAATCTATTTCAATCTAATGTGATTGCTCTATTTCCTGCCGTGCAGTCAGCAGAAAGCAGAAACCCTCCCTCCTCTTTCCTCTTTCCCTCTCTCTGTCACAGTATACTACTAAAACAGTGTTATGTAATGAAACACTGTTGCGAAACTTGAACTTCCCAGCAACAACACAGAGGAGTTTAACTTTAACTTTGAGGAATTTCAGCATAGGATGCTTGGATTTCTGTCAGCCCAGTCTCTTGGTTATTTTCTACCTGTTATGTGGCACGCATTAAATACCTGATTGTAGACTTATTTCGCGCAGCATGTTCTGATGCAGGTAGCTACTTTATCTGTTACACATCAATGGATGTTTTCTCTACAAAGTGGGGCGATATTCTACTGTACCAAACAATATAATTACCCCAGTGTGATGCATCCAAAATAGCTACATTATGCACGGCCACAGAAGCAGCCCTTTCCCCCCAGAGGGCAACATGTCTGCGGACAGGGGTGTGATTATTTTGATGAGAATAAGGCTCAGTTCTCAAACAACTGTGTGCTCTCTCTCCCTGCAGACAGAGGGAACAGGGAGTGATTCACCCCCCTGCCTGCAGCCCCCATGCCGGGCATTAGCTCCTCCGCGCCTCGTTATGAAAACTGGGACATGGAACACCTCGACCACTACCAACATTATTTCTACGACGACCACCACGACCCGGATGAGGATTTCTTCAAGTCCACGGCGCCTAGTGAGGACATATGGAAGAAATTCGAGCTGGTACCGACCCCGCCCATGTCGCCTATCCGGGCGGTGGAGGGGTCGGGCAGGGTCGGGATGCTGTGCCCGTCTCTTGGGGACAAGCTGGAGTGGGTATCTCAGTTCTTAGGGCAGGAGGACGAGCAGCAGCAGCAGCAGCAGGACTTGCCCTGCAAGCTGACCACAAGTAATGACTCTTTCGGGAACTTGAGCTCCATCATCATCCAGGACTGCATGTGGAGCGGCTTCTCCGCAGGGCAGCAGCTGGAGAGAGTTGTAGGGGAGCGATGCGCATCCTGTCCCGGGACGGGGGCGGCTGCTAAAGTCGCTGCCGGGTCTGCCGTCCCATCTCCTGGGAGGGCGCAGGGTGGCCCCGCCGACGCAGCGGCTCTCAGCGGACTTGCGGCAGACTGTGTGGACCCGGCTGCGGTACTCACTTTCCCGTTAACCGGGGGATGCAAGAAACAAGTGTCCTCTGGTTCAGAGTCTCACACCGACTCATCAGGTCAGTAACAGTTGATATAATGCTACATGACGCTTTTCTATAAGGAGAGATGTTAGTGATGGTTTTTAATCGACTTCTTACTCATTAGTGATTTGGTTAGATATATGGTTAGGCATCATGTATGTGTGTGTGTGTATATATATATATATATATATATATATATATATATATATATATATATATATATATATATATATATATATATATATATATATATGTGTGTGTGTGTGTGTGTGTGTGTGTGTGTGTGTGTGTGTGTGTGTGTGTGTGTGTGTGTGTGTGTGTGACACATACTTTGTATCTAATACTCTGTAGGAGTATAAGTGACCACTGTCATATATTCTGATAATTTTCTCTTGTCTCTTCAATAGTAAATATTTAAATTATATGAAGACTCAAAGAAGCACCTATATTTGCCTATCAGCAAGAGTCCTACTTTCTTGTAAGGGTGTCTCAAGCTTAACTTGACCTGGACTGAAATGATTCATCAACTTATTTGGTTAATATTTTGCCCTGATTGGCCGTTATCTGCCAGTAAGGCTCAGCATGGCACATGATGACTGCATTGCGTTACCTTGGTGCATGCAACACATGCTTGAAGCCCAGAGAGCGACACGCCCATTGAAACATCTGCTGCCTGGCAGGGCTCCAGCAGACCAGCTGCTCCCTCTGCCTGCTCCTCCAGTCTGACTTATGATAACAATATCCTCTATGCACCGCCTGCCTCAGATCTGACAAGAATTCAGTCAGAGAGGACGACTCATAATTATTGGAACTTTTATGTCAGACAGAAGAAGGATGGAAAACCAACAATCATTTTGATTTCATGCAGCCAGAATTCCCCTGACTCCAGAATCACTTTTTCCATTTCACAACAAAATGAGAGAAACTGATATGTAGGCTGCCATGTGATGCAAAGCTTGGACCATGCATGCATAATGGTGTGTGGAATGTCACAAAGGGAACTTGTTGCTGCATTCCTCCACTCAACAGGCTGCAGCGCCAATTGTGTCAGTGGGCGGATTTGGTTGGAGCCAGCCCGGGCTGTGAATAGAGCGGGATTAGCCATTGAGGAGGTCGGCTAGGCCTGCAGAATTCTTTGACAGGAGTTTGAGGCGGTATTTCACACCATTTCAGGAGATAATGTGTTCAAAAGAAGAGGAGAATGAGCAATCATGGCAATAACTGTAAGCTTAAGCTCCAGTGAAGAGCCATTATAGGGCTGCTTGAGGGAATTTATCCTTGTATGCCTTGTAATATGAGATGGTATCTTGTTCATATAAATGCTGTTTTAAATAATAGGCTGGCACCCCTCCCTCTACAGCTCTTTGTCTACCTCCTTTTTACAGTGTTGTCCATACAGAGGTTACTGCTTTTGAACAGGCACACACTCGGAGGCAATTACTTGAAAGGTGTGTTTCAATTTAGGAGAGCATTGAAAATCTTCCAAGTCTAGTAAGTTGGCGGGAATGGAGTCGATAAAACCTTTGCTCATGTTCGATACCTCATTTCCACTCTAGTAAACAGAGCAGCAAACCTTTCTAAACAAGCGCAGCGTTGAATATTAGTCTGCTCGTTTAAACATGTTGAAGAGTTGCTGATTTCGCTTCTCCATCTAATCTCTCATCCTGCTGGTCTTCATGAGTAAAGAGATATTCTCCACTCAGTGATAGAACCCAATGTAGTGAATCCTCAGTGCAAGAGTATGTCATGTGCATTGTGAAAGCAGGTGGATTTCATGAGGTTATGAGAAGTTACATTTAACAGAGACTTCAAAGGGGCAGAGGAATGTTTCCTAAGTTAAGATAAGTTGCCACCTTGACTTTTTAATTAAAGCATAACATTGAATGTCTTCTCATTTGCTGTTTCAGATGATGAAGATGACAACGATGAAGATGAAGAGGAGATTGATGTGGTGACGGTGGAGCACAAGCAGCAGCAGCAGCGCAAACCTCGCCGTCTAGTCAACACTCGTAAACCGGTAACCATCACAGTGCGAGCTGACCCCCTGGACCCCGGCATGAAGCGTTTCCACATCTCCATCCACCAACAGCAGCACAACTATGCTGCACCCTCCCCGGACACGCTCCCTCCGCAAGTCGAGCCTCCTCGAAAGAAGGTACGACAGGAGGCATCCACCCAGGCCTCCCAGCCCCACCAGAACTCTCATCACCAGCAGCCTCGGCCCGGCCACACCCCCCTAAACTTAGACAACAGGAAGTGTCATGGGACTGTGGTTGGAGTCAGGTCAGAGTCACCTAACCTCAACGCCTCTTCTCCTACCTCCTCCACGTCGCCTTCGTCTCCTTCCTCCACAAGCTCCCACCCCCAGAGCTCCCCGTCAAAGCCCCACTACTTCCCACACCTCTCCAGCCCCCAATCCTCCGACTGCGAGGACACGGACAAACGCAAGGCGCACAACTTCCTGGAGCGCAAGCGAAGGAACGACCTTCGCTCACGCTTCCTGTCACTTCGGGACGAGATCCCAGGCTTAGCAGACTGCCCCAAGACACCTAAGGTGGCGATCCTGACGCGAGCTACAGAGTACCTGCAACAGCTGCATGTCAGCGAGAGGCAGAAGGCCCAGGAGAGGAAGCAGCTGAAAGCCAAGCAGCTGCAGCTGCTGCAGAGGCTGGCACACCTGAAACGAT
This sequence comes from Notolabrus celidotus, assembly GCF_009762535.1. Classification (NCBI taxonomy): domain Eukaryota; kingdom Metazoa; phylum Chordata; class Actinopteri; order Labriformes; family Labridae; genus Notolabrus; species Notolabrus celidotus. The sequence continues at coordinate 10,631,224 of NC_048287.1, read as the reverse complement.
CCTGAGCTTTGGGGTCACCACACATGTACACTCACAGAACTGGGACGAGATGAAGGACAAAAGACACTAATGTTCACTTTGAATTGGTCACGTTGGAATAGTGCGGGTGGATTTTTTTTGTTTGTTTTCTACTTTTGTGGTTTGCACATTAGCTTCTGAGTGATTGACAAGGTGGTAAGCCAGTCAGGACAGCAAGCTAGGGACTGAACCTATGGGGCATCTTACAGGCGGATTAATATGTCCATGGTTATTCAATATAGATTTGTTAAACTGTTATATTCCCCCTTGAATAAAAAAAGTTTGAGACTGTTGCTTGCTACAAAAAGGCTTGTTTTATATGCAGCACGTTCTAGTGGAAAAACTGCTGCAACTGTGCCGATTAACTGCTGCATGGTCTGCTCAGATGTCTCCTTGGTCGTGGTTGAGCGTGGTGTGCTTGCACAGCAGTGATGTCTCTACTTTCTGTATGTCATCAGGCGAAAAGCAACCGTCAAGTTCCACTTCCTCCAAATTTCACCCTCTCCTCTCTCCCCTGCTTCTTAGAGCTTGGCATACAGCTTGTACACTTATCAGGTTGGCCTTTTTTCCACTTTGATTTCCCTTTTCTTTTTCCTATTCTCCACAACATCTAACCTCTCCCCTGATTCTTGTCCACAATCAAAGTTTCTGGCTTCATGCTTGCTAAAAATGGGAATGTAGGGGGCTATAGTGGGGCTGTACTGAGCCATGCAACAATAATGTTACATCTGGAAGGATTCAAATGTCCTATACCTCTGAAATAGCTCAGGTTAAGTCCTCACTTCAGTGCCTCCAGGTTTCCATCCATGACTTCAGCTGTTCTTTCTTGCATCATCAATGTTTTACAGCAGCACCATGTCCACAGTAACAGCCTGTTTTGTAGCATTATTTTGAGAAATTCAGAACATTTATTGCCATGCAGGCACTGTTTGAGATTGGTCCTATTTTCAATCAACATCTGCAAAAACACTATGGAGATCTTCACAAGATTTATCTCTATCTGTGTTATTTTTGTGCCATGGAGATCAGCTAAAAGGTGAAGATTGGCTTCAAATGACCCATAAAAATGTTTAAAAAATGGCTATAGTTGACTGTGTGTGTGTGTGTGTGTAGGCAACATGAAAAACGTCAACTTATGTCTGGAGATGAAGCCCACAGAGTACCAGCTGTACATTCCTTTCATCTTGCTGTCTGATATTTGTGAATTGATTTTGTTTTTGCATCTGATGTAACGCCTATAGAAGCCTTTTAATGTACGTAGACTATCCTGTTGGATGATATGTATATAGTACCCTTACTGTACAGTCCCTTCCAAACCAAAACCAGAGCTGTCTACTAAACTCATCCTAGTTTTTTTTTAACCCTGCGTCCTAAACCGGGGCATGGCTTGCTGGCTTTTCAAAGATAACTCAAAGCTTCTATTTTTGTTAATAAAATGATTATGAAAAAGAGTCAAAATAAAACACTCACTGAACATTGATCACACTAACCACTTTGTCACTACATTTGTTTTTTGCATTGCCTACTTGTTTTCTTTACTGTTTGTTACTTTTTCTGTCTCTGGGGTCTCTTTATTTGTACAAGTCAGAGTTGACAAAAGTTTTATACTATATTTTCCTACAGAGTTGTGTTTCAGTGTGAGCTAATGACTGTTTTTTTATTGTAGCTAGCAGGGCTTAACTGGTGGTTATGTGCTGAAGATTGCATGCATGGTCTGCTTTTTCTCTATGGAGGAGAAAGCACCTGAACGCTCTTGTTTTCAATCCAATCACTCTAGCTGTAGCACTCTCTCAAATCTGGCGCGGGTAGTGGCAAAGAGGAGGAGGAGGAGGAGGAGGGGGGAATTAAGAGGATCTACCGATTAAACTTCTTGCTGTGCGTAGCCTTTAGTGACCCTATTGTTAGCGCTTTCTCTCTGCTTTTTAGCCAGCCCGGTGCTCCCTACTGTCTCATAAGCCATGCACCAGAGAACACTGTAGCTTTGGAGCTAGTACTGTAAACGACTCGATCACGAGTAGCATGCCCTGCTCTTAGCAGCACTCAGGAAACTCCCAAGCACGCTGTAGCTCCTGTGATAGGGCCACAGGCTGTGCTTGAGGTAAACACCTGCTATGATATGCTGTACATATAACATTATGCTTGATCAACATGGAAGAAGGAGAACATTCTATCAGACGAATCATGATGCACAGTACGTCAGGATATCATTATGAATGTTTCTTTTTTCTTCTACTGCATTACCTGTATTGTTATTCTGCCAATTATTCAGCACAAACCGCAGATTGCCCTGAAGATTATTTAATTTTCAGCAGTGGGGACCCTCAGTGGTGGTTTGCCCATTTTTATTTGAATAGTTTGACCTATGTTGGTCACTGGTCTCTGCTGTCGGCACAGTCATGGTAGCAGTGAACGTTGCTTACTTACTTTGGGAGTTCAAATTTGGTGATTTTGGAGCCTTGTCAGCACTTTGTTTTTTTCTGTACCTCATAAGCCTCTATGTATGAAGAGTAAGTCAGAAAAACAATAAACTCATGGTTTGACATCATCAATCATCAGTGTGACTGTTTTCTCTTTACACACACATGAGAATAATAATGATCATCAAGCTTGATAATTATAAGCTCATAGCTGCATTTATCAAAATTAAAAAGCTTCTTAATTTGAACTGGGTTGCAGTGATAGTATTTTTCACACATTCGTTTTCCTTTTAAACCAGCTGTATGAGTGAAAACATATCACCCCCCTCTCCCCATCCACTATTTGTTCTCAGTAGTCTCCAAGGTAACCCATCCTGGCATCTTTGCCATGACAACAGGAATCTTTGCTCATTGCTGCAGCGCATACAGTTTCCATAGAAACGATACTAACTATACTGCAATCCTGTCTGTAGAAGCGTTTCATAAACAGTGTTTATGATATCTGCAAGAAGGAGGGATAAACCTGTGTTTAAACCTTCAGCTCATTGGCTGAAGGTTATTTTAAAGACCTGATTGTAGACCATGATAGATGAAGCTGCACGTGGGAATCAGAGCGTGCACTTTACGTCAATTGGGGCTCAAATGTTCAATGATGGCATCATTTAGTCCCTAAAATGAAAGACTCTCCACCTAAAAGCCAATCAATTACTGTTGCCAGAGTAACGGCTGCCTGTTGCCTGGTAACAGAGCCCTCCTCTCAGCTGTACGTCCACTACGCATGCGCGTTGTAGTCAGCTGGGTTCTGAGGAAGCAGCATCATGGCGGCGTCCGCTCGCGGCGTGCAGTGTGCCTTGAGGAGAGCGATGGTTCCGTCTTTGGTGGTGATTTTAGGAGCTACCGGCACCGGCAAGTCCAAGCTGGCGATCGAGATCGGTAAACAGCTTCAGGGAGAAATCATCAGCGCCGATTCCATGCAGGTAGGACGACCACTAACACGAGGAAATGCCCGGGGAGTCCTTGACATGGCAGCCATAATGCTTCAGCAAAGCTGAATAAAACATCTACTGTGCAGCTTATTTAACACAGATTAGAAAATAAGTTGCCACACTTTCATCTAACGCGATCCAACTTTCTGAATATGGAGGTTTTGGAGCTTGACGTTGCTTCGTAGGATGGGCATCTTTAGCTAAAGCGCAAACCAGGACGTGGAAATGACAGTTAACAATTATCATAAACCGACTAATCCTTCACCATTATCAATCAGATGCTTGAACAGACTCATACATCTATCACTAAACCTCACCTTTAATGTGTCCTGACAGCAAAGAAGACCTTGTTGACGTGTTTGAGTCACATTAGCAGGCCTGCAGGGCCTGAAGCCCGCAGAGACACAGCAGCAGCTAAAGAAAACAAGACATGCTCCAAACATCCTTACAAAAATATTCAACAGCGTTTGTTTCTCTCTGGAGACCAGTTGGTATACACTGGGCTCGTTTTAGTATAGAGGAAAGAGAAAATGCTTTGAAGTCTTTTAAAAACAGGCAAAAGAGGAAGAGAGGATAGTGATTTTAAGAAATAGCTCTAGTCAGGGTGCCACAGTCGTACTTTTTTGCTCCTCCTGTCCTGCTGTATTGAACAGTAGCCTGCATCGTGTTTTCAACGTTTGCTTTACTTTAAAACCTTGTCACTTTGTCACAGCAGTGAAAAGAAACTTAAGACTGAATGCTAAGTTTAGATGAGTCACTCGTAAAAGCTAGGACAGTGTGCACATAATGATTATTTACTGTTGACACTGAGCAGAATAACAATTCAACAAATGAACTGGTTTAGCCATACTAAAGTTATGTTTAAAAAGTGTACCAACAGATAAATAATCATTGATAAAGTGAGGGAATAAAGTGCAATTTTTAACAGAAAGAAGCAAAACTTTGATTGTATAAACTTTAAATTCAGTAGTTTAAATGAACTGCCCCTTTGCTTGGAGGATAAGTATGAAACTGAGCATTTGATTTATCTTAACAACCTGCCAACATGCTTCCTTTTATACAACCTTCAGGTGTTTCATAAAGTACGCATGGATGTGTAGAGCAACCCTGTACAACAGACATGTTTTAAATTCTCTTATCTCAAGTTAAGTTTTGATTATAACCGTCACTGAGGTATTAATCAAAATGTATCCTTATTATTGAGAACATAACATAGTTACAACATAGATATAGTCATAGCTAGTTATATAGAACATGACTGCATCATATTGACAGATTTTCCAAGTATTATGTCCGTGCTATTTACTAACTAGAATGGCGGTCTTTCAACCAGTCTTGTAGTTAGGGTTGAAATGATGAGAGGTTTTGATGGTTGGATTAAAGTGAAAGTAAAAACCACAGTTTTACAATGCTTAACTCAACTGAACGCAAACTTGTTATACATCTGGATAGCTTGTATACAGCTGAATGAAATTACATGGCTTACATGGCAGGTGCAAAGCAGTGCAAGTGCAATAAAAACACAGAAAAACAATACAATATCATTATTATTGTAGATTTATTCATCGTACAGAATTATTAATGTATAAGATCACATGAATATTCTTTGGAAGTTGTATTATGCTACCTTTTGAAACAGAAATAACTGAGTAATAATGTAATACAGTACAAAATAGTGATATACAGTATTTAAGTATTTAAAGACTAAGACTAAGATGAACTCTACTGATCTATTAGGGGTAAATGTACTGATGTAAGGAATAAACTGAAGTGTTAATGTCGTCATTTATTTTAAGTGCTTCAGAAAATCCTGTCTGTAATATTTTTGGTTTGTTTGTAGTTAAATAATTGTGCTAATTTAGTTCCCTACCAACTAACTGCTTCATTAAGTAACTTGCCACACATAATTTCACTCAGTTATTATGTTGGGTGTGTAGTGCTAGGTTGTGACCCTGCAGATGCTGCATCAACATGCTACAGCAGCAGGTTTTGCAGACAGGTGATCCATTGTCTTGAAGAACTTCTCGGTCATTCTTGGTTTACCTGAAATTCCCCCACACTGCTGACTTCCCTCGTTTCTTCAGTGGATACAAAGCTTTGCTGCCTGGTCCCTTGGCTAAAGTGAAGCTAATGTAGCGTAGCCTCCATGTCTCTTGATATGCACAGCACATTAAGCTGGAGCGCTACAGGTGTTGCTTTGTTTTTTTGTTCTGTGCAGGTTGCACCGAACATAATGTACCAGGTCCTTTTTTTCATTACCAGGTCTGACACTCGGTGTCACGAAGCCTCTAGGATTAATTAAGTGTGACGTTTTAAAGTGTGGTTAACCCATTAATTGCTGTGTCCCTATTATTCACTTTGTTAAAGCACCACCTTCCACTACAATGTCAATTTAAACAGTAGAAGAAGAATTATTACCTTTCTTACAGTGCCAACAAAAAGTGTACTAGTTTAAGACTCCTGAAAGAACTCATTGGAGAGACATAAACAGTGTAACAGTCCTTAGTTTATGTACCATATAATGAAGCAGGTCCTTGACTGACAAAATAAATAAAGATCAGTCATAAGTGAGTTAACACTGTAACATTAAAAAGTGTCCATAAAGATATATTGGTTCATTTCATACTGTATTTTATTGCTAATCCAGGCACAGTATTAAAACAACTTTAATAGGAAGTCCTTCAAAGTTTATATGATTAGCAGTGGTCTGTGTGTGTGTGTGTGTGTGTGTGTGTGTGTGTGTGTGTGTGTGTGTGTGTGTGTGTGTGTGTGTGTGTGTGTGTGTGTGTGTGTGTGTGTGTGTGTGTGTGTGTGTGTGTGTGTGTGTGTGTGTGTGTGTGTGTGTGTGTGTGTGTGTGTGTGTGTGTGTGTGTGAATGCAGTAACATTTAAAGAACTCTCAGGCATATGTCCCTTCGCTCTCCTCTTGCTCTCTGCTCTCTCAGCCCCGCCTCCCTTTTAGTTCTCAGGCTCTGTTGCCACAGCAACCAGAGGGCATGAACACAAAGAAAAGGTTGGATACAGGTTGGAGTCAGGGTCACAACACCTCACAATGTGGATACATAAACAAAAACACACACAAATATACACACGTTTAATCCACTTTATCCAATCAGAATTCCCTCTTTCATCACCTTTCATCCGTCTCAGCACCACCACCCCCATTCCCTCCCTCCATCCCTTCTCCTGGTGTGCATTGTCCTTGAGAGTGTGCGTCCCAGTGGGGAGCGCCTCTTCCAGCAGTCACCTGGTACTGGGTAAACTGGGTTACGCTAATAACATTTGAGCCCAGAATATCTCAGCGACCAGCAGCTCTGGTGGAGAGAAACTGTGGCCTAGATAGAGCACAGCAGCCCTGCCTCTCTCCTCGTTCCCTGGCCTTGTTGCTACCCTCCTGTTGGTGTGTGTGACAGCCAGAGAAAGCCAGCGAGACACGCAGACATGGAGCGAGTGAGAAAGAGACTTGCTTATGTGAGAATGAGGCTGTGTATAGGCTGGAGCTGGCCTGTGTTGTCTTTGGGATAGGAAACAGTCTGGTCTTGTTTGGGAGAAAGCAGCATTGTGCTGAGCTGGTGCATATTCAGCGCCGTGCTATGCCGGCCCAGCAGCTGATAGTGAATGGGCACGCTGTGGCCACTGGGAAGTGTCCATTGTCCCACGGAGAATTGGTTCCCACACTCCCTAACACTCCTATTGTGTTAACATCACCCCCTCCCGCCCCTGGCCCAGGCCCCCAACCCACAGTTCATTGGACATGCAGGGGATATTATTCACTCATTAAAAGAACATGCTATCTATGGCACACACATACAAACACTCAGCTGTACTGTCAATGAATGAGGCACTGCCAAATAGTGGAAACTGGGGGATCCCAAAGTGGGGGTCCTCCCAACCAATTATCAGCACTCTATCGTCCCCTATATCATACTATATTATAGGAAAATGGGTCCATGCATGATTCATATTATAGGCCTACAACCCCTCTTTACCTCTCACCTTGCCTATATATAAAAATGGACATCCTAAGATTGTGTAAAGGCTTTAATTAGCCAAGTCTTTTAATTCCACGCAGAGAATAAGAGGTTTCTGTGTGCCAGTTCATAACTAGATGGAACTGAAATAGCAGTACAGAACATTATGTGCTTTACTAAATTAAACTGCCCTTGAACAGTTAATTTCCTGTGGTTTCATTTCTAGTACTTGCTGCTTTACCATTAGAAACAAATGGTTTCCTATCCGCTCTGTTGCAGTTAGCTTCCCACAGGTAGCATTCAAAGGCTTAAAATAGTCTTTTTAAAGTAATCTGAAGACTACTTTAAGAAATATGTTGTAGGGCTGTGGATGAGAGTTTGAGTTTTGCTGCATTAATGTATTGTTGCTCGTACAGTACTCCTGCATTAAGGCGGAGAGATGCCGTTGCACTGATCGTTCATCATGCATAAAGTGTAGAGTCTAATTGGTTGAGTCAGGCCTGTGATGAGCTGTTATGGAAAGACATTTGTTAATCAAATGTCACCTCAAGGGAGAGGATGATTTACCAGATGCCGCCTAATGATACGATGACACTGTAAGTATCAAATCCCTGACAGAGACAGAGACAGTGAGGGGATAAAGTCACTGCACTTCAGAGGTGCTTCATGAGAGGCATGCTCGAACCAAATCTGTTCCCTCAGAGCTGTGATCATCATTCCAATGCTGCCGTGTGTACGCTCTGCTGCACATCACATCAGTGAAATATACAGCAGCGTTCCCTGTCTCACTTCTCAGTTTAAGGATTTTGGCAGCTGCTGCACAAGCTGCTGCCAGTGTGCATGTTTTCTATGTTTTTACTGACTGACTTGGCAGGTGTCACTTTTTGAATACTTTACCCTCCTGTGAGTGGCAAACATAAACCACACATTACAATGCATCTCGTGCAAGTGGTGTGTTAGGGTTCTATGATATTGTGATTCAAACTTAAGGTACGATTCATGTTCAGCTAGCTTGGCACTTACATGTGTGATATTTTAGTTTGCCAGGCAGGAACACTTGAACTCACCATCAGTGAAGAGTTAAAAAAAAAGTTGGCTTGTAGTTGCGATGTAACCAAGCGGCAACCTCCAGCCGCGAGAATTGCAGCCGTGTCTACTTAAGGCTGGCTCCGGGAGTACTGGAAACCACATACACACAAATTCAAAAAAGACGATCTTAGCAGCAGAAATAAACACTTTTACAACCTGGTACAAAAAACAAGTGTAGTCTAGATAGCTCATTTCTAGATTGGCTCACACTGTACGGGGGTTGAACATTTTTATAACGCAGCAATGTTGAAGATATTAAGATTACGAGTTTTCCATAATCACAGGCACAGCTGACTTGACTGACAGGCGGGAACACTGTAGCTGTTGGCTAGGAGGCTCAAAGCCCACCTCTTTACCTCACACTAGCTAGACAGCAGTTAGGTTGAGAAGAGCACATCAAATATGGCTCCCTGCGGATGATTGGCTTCAAAACAGTGCTTCAGAAACAGATTGGTGACGTCACGGATACTACGCCCATTATTTGTTCAGTCTATGGATTTAACTTTTACTAAATGCGTACAAAAAGGAGGATGACTTTGAAATGAATGGTAAACGGATGCTGTGTTGTCTTCATACTATTAATGCATTATCTGCTCATATAGCTGCCTTCCATGATATCTGTGTTGAAACTTTGTGGACGGTTTTTAATAAACCACTCTCACTGCTAACCAAATGAACACATTTCAATTTTTTTTTGAGCATATGCAAATTCCTCATGCTCTCACAGCTTCCATTTTAATGTGTTAACTAATAACACATCGTTACCCCCAAAATAAATGGCACACAGGGTGTAAAAGAAAGGGGTGTGTGTTTGAGTTTATGTGGGGGCAAGGTTGGGAGTATCATAATAAAAGGCCATCAGAGGTCCTGAGGGGCAATTTAACAGGTCATGCACATGCATGCACCATTACTGAGATTTTTTGGGGCCATTGGGAGCACTGATGGTCTGTGACCCTTTGCTTTATGTATGTATGAAAGCAAAAGCTGCCGTATTCTCTCAAAGATGACATGAGGAGGGAAAATTTCCACAAAAGAGAACAATTTGTCAGGCTTGTGGTTTTCTGTTGAATGTGAGTAATGGGCCTGAACAGCAGGAAAGCTGTCATGTGTCATCTTGACCGTTATGGTGCCATAAAAGTGGAATAAAGGAGAGCTGTCTTGGTGGAACAAAAAAGAAGCACCAAGGACTGATTTGCCACTTATGCCGTAAATTTTGAAATGTGATGTTGTGAACTGATTTGTGGCTGTGAGCTGTGCTTCTTCTCTCAAAGGTTACGCTTGTTTTGGGTAGAGGTTGTTACTCACACACACACACACACACACACACACACACACACACACACACACACACACACACACACACACACACACACACACACACACACACACACACACACACACACACACACACACACACACACAATCATCAACACCAACTGCTTATCTACGCATTAAACAAATCTTACACCCAGAGTGTGTGAAGCTATGTGTTATATCCCTCTAATTCACTCCCCCTTGCATCCCTCCTCCCTCTCTCTGACGGTCTCTCTCTCTCACTCCCACTGTCTCTCTATCTGTCTGGTGTGGCGTTGACCTGTCTGGGCTTTGACACATCTATTTGTATTGTAACGGAGGCAAAGCTGCCTCCCACATCCAGTTTACGATGCGTCTTTTTAAGTAATCCAAACCTGAGTAGGAGCGAGCCAAAAAGGACGGCTCTTATTATTGTTGTGTGTGTGTGTGTGTGTGTGCGTGTGTGCGTGTGCGCGTGTGCGTGTGTGCGTGCGCGTGTGTGCGTGCGCACGTGAATCGCAGTCTGCGGGTGTGGTGATGCGGTCACCGCTACAGTAAAGCAGCAAGGGAGAAGAGGATGGAAGGGGAGGAGGAGGAGCGGGACAATGCCATGAATGATTTATTAGTCTGGCATTACTGGGCCAATCCCCACAGAGAGACAGAGGATAGAGGAGAGGAAGATGGAGGGATAAATTGTTGAAGGATGGTGCCTTGAGGGTAAAGGAGAAAAGGGGGAGAAAGAGAAAATAGATGGATAGATGTTCTGTGATTAATGTAAAGGAGAAATATATTCAGAGAGGGATGAAATTATAGAAATGCCTCTTATAGTTTGGTTAGACATTCACAGGGCTTCATCCAGGGGTCAGAAAGAGGATGAACTGTCCTCTGTCTCTCTGGACCTGAGCTGACTGATAATAACTGTCACCTCTGCTGTTGAGAGAGCAAAGCTTTCAACCTTTTTGCTTTTATGAAAGAAATTTAAAACTGCAAGATTATTATTTTTTTAATTGTTCGGGGTGTCTGCATCAGCTTTTAATGCCCCCAATCTCGATTCCATCTTTTGATATAGAGTGTCTGCTGATACAAAATCCAGATTCCATACTTGTATTGTAGTGTATCGCAATAGAGCGGCACGCTGTTTTTTGTTTGTTTACAAAAATTACTAGAGTAAACAAAATATCAAAAATGTCTTCAACTCATTCCATTTAACTTATTTAAGCTAGCATTGTTGTAAAACTGACATATAAAATCATAAATGTACTCAGTTTAACTTTAATTTTCTGTCACGAGGTAGGACGTACTATTTATGCAAAAACCTGCATTCTCTACCACGTAGATGGGCTGGTTATTGCCTTTTCACTCTCGCAAGGCCATTTAGAGAGAGTTTGTTGCATCAACGCAGCAGCCTTTCCCTCTGTTGCTTAAGCAAAAGAGCCATATTCTGTTGCATATTTAGTTTTTAGATGTAACTCATTGATAGTATTGAACCAAGCGGCAACCTCCGGAAGCGAGAATTGAAGCCAATGTGGAAGTGTTAAAAACTGCAGTTCCACTTGTGTCCACTCGAGGCTGGCCTGGAAGTACCGGTAACCACATTTACATCAATTAAAAAAAGACAATCTTTACAGAAGAAATAAACACGTTTACAGTCTGGTACTTAAAATGAGATTTGTCGGAATTGCTTATTTCTTGATCGGCACACACTGTACGGGGGTGAATTTTTTCATAACACAGCAATTTCGGAGATATTAAGATTACAAGTTTTCCGTAATGAGTGGCACAGAATGACTGACAGGCGGGAACACTGTAGCTGTTGGCTAGGAGGCTCAAAGCCCGCCTCTTTACCTCACACTAGCTTGACAGCAGTTAGGTTGAGAAGAGCATTTCCAATATTGCTCCCTCCGACGATTGGCTTCAAAAGAGGGCTTCAGAAAAAATGCCAAGATCAGCTCTGATCTAATATTTGAGATCGGGATCGAGACCTCTGTAAAACAATGTAGCAGATTTGCCTTTTTTAGAGGAGTCTACTTTTTTATTAAACAGTTATTAAAAGGCAGTGGCACTAATCCAATATTTTCTTCTGTTTTTTTTAGCTTCACTTTTTTAAAGTTGAAAATGTAAGACTCTCTGTCTGCAGAAATAAGTAACCTATCATTCTATGTGATGAGGTGAGGGGACCTTAATACAAAAATCCAATACAAGTTTTTGGAATTATGCTTGGCTTTGCATCATCTTCATAATGACAACCACAGCAGCACAATTAACCCATCCAGAGGCCTTGTTACTCAAGCATTTATGGTGATGAAATTTTGGAGTGATGTTTATTTTCTCTTATGTAATCGAGGCAATTAGTGGATTGGAGGAAGAGAAGCAAATTCCACAATGTTTTGCTTGAAGTCAAACTTATTGAACTGGAATCTGACCTGTGGTAACCCTTGTGTTAGTGCTCCTGTGTAGGTCCTCAGAAGGGTCCAAAATCAAGAGTGCTATATGGTGGGAGTGTATTTCTCAGGTAGAGTGTCAGGAAACGTAATTTTACAACGGCAGTCTGCGAAGGGGGGAAGACAGACAGAAATGGCAATATTCAGCTGGTGGTATAAAATGCAACAGACTCCTCAGTTATGGTCAAAAGGTGAAAAAATTAAGGTGTTCCTTGTAGCTGTACTAAGCCAACAGTGTCCCAGGGGGTAGTTTCATATTTGGGGGCATAAAAAAGGCTGCAGTCAGTGTTCTCATCGAGCTCTGTAAGGAAATGTCTGAGTGTAGTTACCAAAATGTTGTGGAAAAATTACGTGGAAAAGAAACTGTACCAGGATCAGTTACATCCTGCTGGTACAAGATCTTCTACAAAAAAATGTATTTATTTTCTAATTATATTTACATAATCTGTCATGGTCATCACTAATAAGAAGGAAATGCTTTAGGACAAATAATGAAATACCATTACTGGCGAACCAGTACTTGTTCGTAGACATGCTGAAAGCTTCCTTTATACCCCTTTATTCTTCCTTTGCCGTTTTCTGAATCTTATTTCATGTCTCAATGAGTGTTTGTTCTCTTCACCTCCTTCTTTTTTCCTCACCCCTCTCTGTCTTTTTCTGCCCTCTTTCTTTTATCCGTCCATGCTCCCCCCTTATTTATGTGGCACTGGAACAGCTGTCTCGTGCGGGGTGTAAGGTTGGCCAGGCAGGCTGGCTGCCGGCTCTGCAGGGCTCGAACACTGAGCTCATTGTATCTTACACGCACACTCGCTCACACTCACAGACACGCATTCTTCTCTTATATGCTCAGAAGCCACACGGTTACATCCATTCACATCCATTTAAATGAGAGACAGGAAGGAGTAGGCAGCTGGGGCCACGTTCGCTGGGTTTCCATTGAACATCACTGTGAGTTATGACATTTGGATCAAATGCGCTGAATGAGAAGGGCACACGTTGGAAACATCTCTTGAACCTCTTTCCACGAAACACTCCTTTTAATCCTTTAGTTTTCTTTAGTAATGAAGAAGTGGTGCAACATGTTTTTTTTTTACGGATGTGTGTGTTTAGTCAACTACACGATTAAACTTTGTCACCCTCGCTAGTTGACACCAGAATCAGGTTAAACGAGTTGTGGGTCATTTGTCGTATGAACTGTAGCAAAGCCATCCACCACTAGCCTGTGAAGTGGCTCCGGGTGAAGACGACCACTGTCTGGTTGAAAACAAACACGGATAACAGATGGCATCTTGTGCATCTATGCAGCGCAGCTTGGCATTTTTAGGAGGTAAAGTTTATGTAGACTGTCTGGTTAACTTGACCAGTGTTGCGCATAACAAACACAGGCATGTGGATACTTTTGGCAGCACAAGCCTCGTTAGCTAGATCTGCTAACAAAGCCACACTCTGTAAACCTGTTTACATTGTTTACCCGCTGATTACGTGGTTCCATACGTATTCGTGTTACATAAATTGTTCTCATTTTTGTTTAGATTAAGACCAGTCAGAATACAAATTCAGTCCAAACAACTTGCAAATTAGTCACCTTGGAACATCCCTGATTTGTTTATTTCACAAACAATGCAGTCTATGTAGCAGGGGTGAGTATTGGCAAGAACCTCACGGTACGATACACATCACGATACTTGGGTCACGACACGATAGTATCACAATATATCACAATATCACAATATTGTGATATATTGTGTTATTCTACACAGTTAACTCAGAAAAAAACAGAGATGGTGTATATATAAATCACAAGATATTACTCAAAATTGAAAGGACAGATTAAGTCAAAACTATTTGATTGAAAAAAACCTTTCCATTTCATTGTTTTTAAAATACTGAAGTCGTATTCTAGTACCAACTTGGCTAAAATGTGATTTTTTATTTTTTACAAAAAAACGATATTAAGAGTTGAAATATCCATATCATATCGGAGGTCAAAGTATTGCGATATATTGCTGTATCGATATTTTTTCACACCTCTAGTATGTAGGACTGGTAACTTTAAAATCCTGGTCCCTAGTTAGATCTTTAGGACAGAATAATGTATGGAATGCATTAGGGATGCACCGAAAATTCGGCCACCGAAAATTTTTGGCCGAAAATGGCCCAAAAATGCATTTTTGGTTTTCGGCCAAAACACTTTTTTCACCGAAACAACAAGACTGAAACAGAATGTTGTGATGACACAAGCAAAAAACGCGTCTGGATTGCTTTGAGCAAAAGCGAGTCCTGCAGCGCAGATCACGTGTTCCCTGCGACATTCACTTCACACCAGTGGGTCTTATTAGAGAACATTCCCTCTCTTCTTGCCCCCTTTGAGCAGTTAACTAAAGAGATCAGCTCCTCTGATGCATCTGTAGCAGATGTTATTCCTTTAATTGCAACACTAAAGGATCCAGGCCGCGATGGATGCGGAGAACCTGCTTGGAGACGGGGAAGCGCACAGCGCAGGAGAAGGAGAACAGAGCGGCCGAGGGGCAGGGGGGTATCCAGAGCTTTTTGAACGGGGTGGCCCAACTGAGGCTCTCACATAGGCAGGGGTGGCCAGTGCATTTACAAATAAATAACATTTACCCTTTCTGTCTTCACAACATACTTTCATTAAAGTATTACACAGTTATTATATTCCCTTTGACATAAAAAAAATGACAAAGTGGCATACATCATCTAAGCTTAATTCTTTAAGGACTTACAAAAGTTGTTTTTTCAAACTCACATTTGAGGACAAAGAGCCTAGAAAATGCCTGTGCAACACAAACAGAAAATGCATGGCTTAATCTCAAATCCAAGGAGTGAAATGTTACAACTGTCCCCGGTCTCCTTACTAATAATTGGCATGATAATTTATTTCGGTGTTTCGGTTTTGGTTTCCTCAATTTTGGTTTTCAGTTTCGGCAAAGAATTTTCATTTCGGTGCATCCCTAGAATGTATAGTTAGCTGCTGGTTATGTTTAAAGAACCCATACAGGGTGAGACAAGACCTCAACGTAAAGCGGAGGAGTCTTGAATTTTATTTGCTGGTGACTGGTCGGCTTATTACCACAAATTACAGATCAATTTGACGCCATGTGTAGTGTCTGTTTTTTCTTGATAGCAATGGTTAACTCTGCAGAAATAACTGCAGAGTGTTGTGCAGGTGACTGTTGCTGTGGAAAATTGACCAATCAGGATCAAGTATTTAACAGAGCTTTGTAGTAGATTAGATTTAAACACTGTAAAACAATTGGCAGAATGTTCAGACGGAGAACCGTTGCATTCCTTTGCTGTTTGAGAAGTGAAATAAAATGTCTCGTTTTAAAATACTCTCCAGCTCCCAGGATATCTCACCTGATTGCATTTATTTAATCGATAAACTGATCATTTATGGATAACTGTTTATTTCATCTCTTTTTGTGTGATTCTCAGATGATGTGTAATATGACCGGCATTAGCTGAAACTAGAGAGCAGCAACCTGCCCCCATCTATCAATTATTCCTCCACTTTTCCCCGTCATTTTATGTCAACACATGTCCACTTTGGATTAAAAATAATCTTTGTGACATTTTCTTGCAGTTTAATTGAGAACAAAAAAATCACAATAGGCTATGTTGATTTTTATCTTTGATAATTTTACAACTCTGAGCTCTGACATCACTGCAATTTGTAGCTCATTTCCAGCACTTCGACTGGAAGTCTTAATTTCTTTCTCATTTGCTCTCTAATTTACAGCTCCCCCTCAAAGCGTTTTTTTCTTCATCTCTTCCACTCAAGTGGCTCTTTTCATTTTTCTGCTGTACACTCCTGTCTACTTCTGCCTCCTTTTACTCTCGGGTCTCCTTGTCCTCATTAAGGCAAAATTGAAATCATCACAGTCTGTTTTTTTTTAAATCTCACACACGTAACACATAAATGTATACTGAGAAGTAGTTATGTGAGGGTTAATTGTTCTCTAAGTGGCAGGTAAGTAAGGATGAAATGAAAAAGATTGTGTGGAGGAGAATAGATGGATTAGGGGAAACGTCTGCACTGCTGCAGAGATAGAAAGATGAGGAAGGAGTGAATAAAAGCAAACGTGGAAGATATCTCAAGGTTTTTTTTCATACAAAATGCTAAATGAACATTAATGATGTTAAAACCAGCCTTCAGTTCTGGCCCTAGGCAGTAGTCTGAATTAATCCATTTTCATCAAGTTAACTGTAAATAGCATCCATATCCATAGCACTTTTCTAGTCGCCTGACCACTTTTGCAACACTTGTCTATTTACTTGTTTTATAAGCTATTCAGGCTTTTATGCATTTTATTTGGAGATGATAGTACATTGGATAGAGTAGGAAACTGAGAAAGAGAGTAAGATATAAAGAAAAGGGGTGCAGATTGGAATTGAACTAAGGCCACCTTCTTAAAGACCTTGGCCTCTGTACATGGGACATGCAACCTAACCACTAGGCAGTCCCTCCACGATGTTGCAATATCGCGATCGCAACTATCAATGCAAATTCAACCAATCAACGCAATTTCTATGCGGCCTTGCATTTTTATACAATCACTGCAACTTTCCCGCAAATTTGACCAATCAACTTAACCTCCGCCCCTGTACGTCATCGGTTTCATCATCAATTTTCACTTCCTTGTTAGTGGTTGACAAGATGAAGACTTGTCCGAGGCGAAAAAAGCACATTTACCAACTAATATTTCCGCCGAAGTTCGTGCAAGTCAGTTTCTGGATGTTTTACATGAAAGCGGGGGTAAACTGTTTTGCACTGCGTGCAATATCGTGGTGGAACATAAATGTAAGTCCTTACCTGATCGGCACTTTTCAACAGCAAAACAAGCACAGAGAATGGGTGAAAAGCGAGGACAGCAGGCAGGACAAGTGACGATGACAACGTTATAATTTCTAGATACTCAAATAGCCTTTAGTATTAATAAGCTATAGATCATACGTTTTGATTTTGTTGACGAGACCATGATAGGCTGAAAACTTTAGTAGCGGACCGTTGGATATTAAGAATCCATGTTTTCCCCGCGGTGCGTCTAATCTTTAGAAATAAAAGTGATGCATTCCTGTGACAGGCTAAGTTATTATCTGAGGGGCTCAGTGTTTGCTTGGTCACTACCTGCAGCAGGTGTGCTTTCTGAACCAGCTCTCCCCGCCCCCATGCATCTGTCTCATCTTCATTGATGATTTTTACCCCCCGGTGTGCGTTAGTGACAAAGACACAACCGGGGGACGTCTGTTCACTATTTGATGTTTGACGTTTTTACTGCCATAACCGTAAAAAGCTCCACGTCTACAGCTTGATTTGTTACAGTTTGGTGATACATCAGACACATTTAGTAAGTGTTGATCAACTCCTTGTTGAAAGATGCAGATGCATTTCAGAGTGCCGTGAACTGACTGTCTGTTCAGTGTGCCTGTCACTGCAGGTACATTCAAGGACCGTCGTAAATGTGCAATACAGTCCTTTCATGGCATTTTTCTGTGAATCAAGAGAATTCAAATAAAGTCACAGTGGTCACATCAAGAATGTTTTCTAAAAACAACTGCCAATAATTTAGCATATTTACTTGCCCCTGAGATGTTATTGGGGAAAAAAGCTTAAAAAAAAATTGCAACTGTCACTGCAATTTTTTCAAAAAGCTGTTGCAAAATCAGGCTTTTTAGGCCGCAACAATCAGAAAAAAAACCTGCGAAATCCTGGAGGGACTGACTAGGCCAAGCCAGCGCCCAACTGCTTTTGAACCAAGATGTACTTGCAAATTCGTTGGTCTGAATTTCCCCCTTGGGGGATGAATAAAGTACATTCTATTATATTCTACTCTACTCTACTCTATTCTATTCTATTCAATTCTATTCTATTCTATTCTATTCTATTCTATTCTATTCCATTCCATTCCATTCTGTTCTATGTACCAGTCTGCTGAGATCTACCAGTCCAATTCAGCATTGCAAACACACAACACCTAGGGAGCCATAGGCATTACTTATAGTCTGCCTAGGTATTATTTATTGATATAAACACAATAAACAGAGGAGTAAACCAGATACAGGTCTAATATGGGTAAAATTCAAGTTGTAAAAGTGAGAGTAAATATATGTCTACCATAAAGGGACCTGTGGCACTAGGACACTGGTACTTCACAAATGCTTCTTTTCCAACTTTGCTGTCCTCGAAAGACTTCTTTGTGTATCGCCAGAATGCAACCGACATGATAAGATGCTATGTTTACAACCTTATATGGTGTTAGGCCTGATGTAAACTTGCTGCTGTGCTGCTAACTTAGCCTTCAACTGTCACACTTTCTGGGTTCATAGAGTTATTATGGCAGGGGAATCAGTCTTGTAGCTTTGTGCAGTGTCATTAAATGCAGTTCTAAATAGTCAATCTTTTGTGTCATATCTGTGCTTTGAAAGAGCAGGTGCCGTCCCTGCACGACAAGTAGAAAACTGTGATGAGTTAAAGGTAGTTTGTTTCGTCTGTGATCTATGGAAGTGTACCTGACGAGACATGATTGTAAGATAGCGAACTGGGAAACAATGATACACATTTAACAATAAAGACTGAAAAGAAAAACCAGTGTCTGCCCCTTATGATCGACTGGATATCATTCCGCGGTCAGCTAGTCTATAACCCAATCTTTCAGGCTTAACTGTAGAGATGATTGACACTTGAGAGACACTGGCAGGCATGACTTCCTGGCACTTAGCTGACACACCCCCGGCATAGAGCAGAGATTACTGCTCATTTTTTCATGATTTTGAAACTTACATACTTGTGTTTTTTTAATCATTCAAATGTGTCTGGGCGGTTAAAATAAAACATTTTTCTGTGGTATGACAACCTCCGAACTCACATTTACACAGACTTTAATAAAATGTTTGAACCCTCACCACAGGAAAGTAGTCTGCCACTGAACATATTTATTGCCTTTGTTACGATGACTTGATGATCTTTCCATCTGGCCACAGTTGCAATGTATAAACAGCTAAAAGGACATGATTATGTGCTTTTCTACAACATGTGGTCTTTGCCATCAGAGTTTAATGAGACCTCAATGTATCTCAGATGCATTAACCCCTGTACTTGAGGCTCTCTTTTTAGTACTTAATCTTAGAGGATGCATGTTGATGCCAGGTGTAAACAGGTCCCAAGTGTCTCTCTGCACAAACCAGCCTGATGCCATCATGAGCATTTATCTTTCTCTCATCATACTTCTTCTCTCCCTCTGCTACCTATCATTCTGCCTCCAATCTGTACAATCTGTGTGCGTGTGTGTTTGACAGAGAAAGAGTGAGAGCGGCGGAGGAAAAGGAGGGTTGGCTGTGGATAATGTGTGCAAATTTGTCAGGGAGCATCCTGTTCTCTGTCACAAGTACACAGCGCTCTTCTGTCTCCTCTTATGTCCGTTCATCTCCTGCTCTCTCGAGTCCTGTCTGAGGCTTTTTTCTTTCCAGAAACTCCTTCAAATCCTCTTACCTCTCCCTACCTTCATCTGTCTATCCATCCATCCATCCATGCGTCCATCCCTTCCTGACAGTGGTGTCGTGCAGAGAAGCAGTGAATAATTTATCAGGCTGGGTTGTTCTGCCCTGCCCTGCTCCCCACTTTTGGCTCGCCCTGGTGATGGAGAACATTCGGTGAAGTGCACGCAACCCACACAAGCACTTTCACCAAGGACGAGATCAATAACCTGCACAGCTGTATTGAGTAAACACAGATTGTATGTTAGGTTAAACAGTAATGATACCTTGAAACATAAGATTTGGATTACTGGAGGATGCTTGGTAACCAAGTTAGGACGCAGTTAAGAGGATGTGGCCATGCTTTAAACTACTGAGTACTTCCTACACAGATAAAGACAACATTAAATTGTATGCTCTGGTTTTGGGATTTGCTTCACCAGGAAAAAGATTACAAGATAAAAACTATAAGAAGAAGAAGACGCACACAAACAAATTTCTGGTTACTTTTTGGTGCCAGATCATACCAGAAAAATTATATGAAATCATGTTTAAGAAAAACCCAGAACGACAAAATGTATAACCCAGGAAGTCTTATCCATAAGGAAGGATACTAAGTCCAAGAAATTCACCATTTATTAAGACCTGACTACCATTTGAGTAACTTTTCCTTTACCTGTCAAACTTTTCATTCTTGTTCCATCAAAGGGTAAAATGTAATACTGTGGCATATTTATAATTTAAACAAAGTTTTGACCACTACATTTTTGGGTATAATTTTAGAGAAAGAGCTAAAGTCAATTGTATATTTAATCATCTCCAGATATTCAATGTAAGCTAAATTAGATAATGTTGGCTTGATTCATGTTGGCTAATCTTTTAATTTTTTCAGTACATATGTGCACATTAAGTCGACTAGATGATTAAACATTGTCAGTAACATTTGCCTACTCTCTATAAACCCTCATGTCTTGCTTTCACTGTGTGAGTAAAGACTTCTCAATAGAAGTGCTGCTCCTGTGTTCGGTAGTTAATGTTTTACTAACTGTAAGGCTTGACAGTAAGCCCATTTTAAGCTAGCTAGCTGGATATACCAAGGAATTGAGATAAGTGCAGAGCAGGTAAACCCACAGCTGGATCAATAAAGACTTTTACACAAGTTTGCTTTGAGGAAATGTCATAGAAAGAGAACTATCCTAACTCTATCAG
Source organism: Notolabrus celidotus (assembly GCF_009762535.1). Taxonomy (NCBI): domain Eukaryota; kingdom Metazoa; phylum Chordata; class Actinopteri; order Labriformes; family Labridae; genus Notolabrus; species Notolabrus celidotus. The sequence goes on along the minus strand of NC_048287.1, from coordinate 10,610,307 downwards.
TACTGGTAACTGCAGTCCAAATTCAAGACATTTAAGAGAGAGCAGTCTCCCTCGCCCCCTCCTCCCGAGAGCCAAGGTAAAGCCGGGTTGCCATGTTGCAGACACTGAAGCTTCGGGAGCAAAAGACAAGGCTGAAACACTTCATGATAAATGTCCAGCCAGAGGCTCATTGATACATTTACATTGTAACAAGCTCCTGTTGATTTTAAATTGTTAATGGTAGCTGCAAGTCTGGCTTTGTTTACTGTAGCTAATACTGAGCCTGTTGATATATTGGAAAAAAACTTGATGCTCTGAAAATACACACTGTGGAGTTACTGCCAACCTTACTAGATCCTGTTAACATAGCGCTCATTTTAACAGATAACATGTAAACCATGATGCAAATTTAACGGTGTGACTTTGAAGAAAGACTGGTGTGTAATTTCACAGTTTGATACCACTGGAGCTAGTCTGGCTAGATATCTGGCCGATAGCAATTAGCTAGTGTTAGAGTGACAAGCTAACTGTCACTTTACTGGTCCGGTATGTCGAGCAACGGTTTCATATGACCATCTTTACTCATAGCCATGTAAAATTAAATATTAGATACATTTTTGCTTAACGGCAAAATGACAAAATTAGCCATCTCTGAAATGTTACTGTGCTCTAACTGCTCTCCTGTATTTATCCTAGTTCTGCCATGTTTCTGGTCGTGGAGGCTATTTAGGTCTGGTAGAATCAGTTATAGATATCTGAACAAGTTTCCTTGCTAATCAACAGCTGCTGAAGTGATGGAGGCAGGGCTCCATCACTTCAGCAGCTGTTGATTAGCTGTGATAACCGGTCTCATATCTTGCAACCCCGAGGGGCATCCAAAATGCCTTTAAAAACGCCCACCTCAGGTCAAAACTAATACGAGGATTCCAGAATTCTAAAGTTTTGAATCCATTCCGGAATCGAAACTTAGGAGGAAGATATACTGGCTGCTGCACTGCTGTCAAAGAAGCCATTATTTCAACAAACCATGCTTTTTAAAGTCATTTCATGATTTAATACAATAAATATCTAACACATTGCTCCTTTTAAAGCAAAAATAAGCTGGGAATTTCCAGTCTGTCTCTCCTCCTTTACACGTCACTTCCTTTTAGTTGACACAAGCATCTCAAAGATTGTACTCAGTGAAAGCCAGAGCCTGAAACCTAAACATCATAAATTACAACGCTCTGTTTGTCTCGAAATGTTCATAATTTCTACAAAGGGAAAAAGGCTCACGAGTTGAAGTCAGGAGAAACTTCTTTCATTGACTCTTTGATGTTTTGAAAATAATAGTCATGTTCATGTGCTGTCTGGCTTACTGCTGATTAAAGCCTGTACTTTCCTACTCTGGATTAAAGAACAATAGTCTGCTTTACCAAGAGCCTCTTTTTTAAAATTTCAATCTAGGCTTTCTCCGTCCAGTGTGTTCTGCCCACTGTTAAACTTGTTTGTAGGGTTTTTGACTCAGAGGAGATTCATAAAGTTTTCCTGGCTCAGTCTGATACACGAACTGAACCACACCGCCGTGCTCTTAATGGCTGGTGGTAGACTACACACAGATGCTTTGCAGGGATCTCAGCCATGAAGCAGTATTTAAATATTACACTGCAAGTTAAACATGGTTCATTTGCTGTGTTTGTGTCCAGTTGTTTCTTTATATTGTTTTCAAATAAGCTTTTTTACACTATGAGAGTAATCAGAAGCCGAAATACTTTTTGGTACCAGACAAAAAACAAGTCATATATAATAAAACTTTCACGCTCCTCATGAAACCATAACTGTAAGTGTGCATTTTAAGGCACAGTAATAACACAATGCATACATCTCAATGATGCATCACATCCTGGATTTTATACATTATTTACAGTAGACAGTGCCACAACTCCAGTAACACAAAACAGAAATAACTCAAGTTTGCTGTAATTTCCAAAAACAAGTCCCCTTGTAAGAATTTTGACACTATTACAAATGTTACAGCGAATAAATCTGTACACTGACTGCTGCAGCAGCATATTTTGTGTTAGGAGGACAAAACAACAAACAGGCAACCTGAGTTTGTGGACTGAACTCCAGTTTTTGGACCATCACAGTGTAGTGCAGTGTAACACGGCTAAGTTTACAGCTACAGACTATGCTAGGTTGTCGAATAACGTTACTTACTGAAGCTACTAATTTTTGCACAGGCAAACACCAGCTGACACTTTAAAAATAAAAGCAGACATGGTAAGAGGAGAAAAGTAAAAAGTCAAACAGTTTGCCCTGACAATGAAATACCAACACCCAATGCCCTTTATCTGTGTGCACACAACTTAACAATACTAAAAAGACTGGCCTGTCTTCACACTTTTACATCAGTTCATTTATTTTAAACCCTGGTGATATAGCCTCCATCAATCAGTGGATCACAGGTTTTGAACTGCTGGGGGTTGATCACAGATCAAATTATATAAAAGTTCAAACAACAGCAATTTCAGCTTTATGAAGGATACAAATATCTGTCTTCTGCAATCAGAACACATTACGATGTCGAAAGTATTTATATGTTTGTCAGAACTAATAGCATTGCAGTTACAGTCGTACACATCTTTTTGATGAAGTTCCTCTAAAACAATTAAGGACTTGAGGTTTGCGTTTGCCTCTTTTTACTGCTTGGTTCATTCACTATCAGTCATATAATACAAACTTTATTTTGTTGTTGAGTTACTGTTGAGAAAAACAGATGGGAAGAGATAAATGTAAAATAACAATGAATAATATATTCTGATCTTTATTCAAAATATGACGTTAAACTCATAAAATATCATGGATAACCATGGATAGATGTGTCTACAAGTCTGTTTTGAAAATGCAGGAAACGAGATAAATCTGAACGTGTCCGTCCGAAAACTGGAAGTGCACATAAGCTAAAAGAGGAACCTGATTATAGCTTGACTCTCAGGATCAAAAAGGCATGAAAGTGAAGAAACCAAGATTTATTTTTCCCCAAAAGGTAGAGAAAATAGTCCTACAGGACATCTCTTTAAAAGGCTTCACCCTTTCTTTCTCCCTCTCCACCTTTGTGTGTGTGTGAAAATGGAATCATGACTACTGTATGACACCCAGCTGTGAAATTCCATGAGGGTGCCCTCTCACTGGGTGATGAAAAATGGACATAGGAGATGTGTTTCATAATTTTCAAGAATGTTGCTCTGTTATTTTAATTGGCTGACAGGCAGCGTTTCTCATTCCCACCTTCAAACAGCTTTTGTGCAGCTTCAGAAAATGTCAGATACATAAACACATGGAAATATCTGTTCATATGCTCTATTTTAATCTCTTTTCTTTATATGTTTGCTGGTAGTAGTTTACTCATTAACCTAATCCTGCTTCTGTTTCTGTTGAATCCCCGTCAGGTATACCATGGGCTCGACATCATAACCAATAAGGTGACAGCTGAGGAGGGTGCCCAGTGTAGACATCACATGATCAGCTTTGTGGACCCGTTGGTGAGCAGCTACACCGTGGTGGACTTCAGGAATAAAGCCTTGGCTCTAATATCCTTTCATGGGAAAATGTTAAAGGAGAGGAACAGTTTCATCTGTAACACCTTAACACTTTCCACATGTTGCTATCACTCCTTTCACATTGTCCTCTCAGTTGATTAAGTGGTAACTGCAGGGGAAGAATGTGGTTGATTTGACTTTTACTAATTGGTCTAGAGGTGTGTGCGTGTGCGTGTGCGCGTGTGTGTGTGTGTGTGTGTGTGTGTGTGTGTGTGTGTGTGTGTGTGTGTGTGTGTGTGTTGAATGCTGTGTCCTTGTTTTGTCAGTGTGTCTCACTGCAGATGTTGCACTGAAATTGAGACGAGTGAGATTACTGGAGATGATATTTATAGGGGAGTCTGTAATGCATCTACACACACACACACACACACATACACGCTGGGTAGTCACACCCACTCGTAGACACTGGCCGTCACACAGATGTGGAGAGAGGAGGCGATAACTAGAGGCGGTATTAATAGATCAGGGAGGCATGCACACAGACATTTCTCCTGCACACACACACTCACGAGTGCGGCGAGGGGTTGCGGTATCTCCAAGAATAGGCTCAGTGCAGTGCGAGCCTGCTGTTGGGAAGAGGAAGAAATGGAAAGAGATGAATACAGATTAGACGGGACAGCCGGTGTGTGGAGGATTTTAAACTGTAAAGCAGGGAGGAGAGACAATGGAGGGAAAAACAGGAGAGAAGTGAGTGTGAAAGCTGGAGAAATTCAAAGACGCAGGACCCTGATGACGCATTATCTGCTATCACTTATTCACTCAACATGCCATTCACATAAAACAGCTCCCCTCAAACCCCTCCCCTGTTTCTCCTTTATTGCTCTCAATCATCCAGCCCTCTTTCTGTTTCCCCTCCCTGGATTTTCCTCACCGCTCGGCAGCGATCACAGTCTCTCTTCTCTCCCCTGCAAACAGACATGCAGCCCTCTCTTGTGTGTGTGTGTGTGTGTGTGTGTGCGTGTGCGTGTGCGTGTGCGGTAGCGTGTGTGTGTGTTTGCATGAGTGGAAGAGATGGGAGGAGAGTGCGAAAGGCTGATGGCTTTTATCCTGTTTGAGTGGTTATTTGATTATCTCTGAGTAAAGAAGGTTGGCGTGGGAGGAGGAGAAACAGAAAAGGTGCAAGATGAGAGAAGATGCGACAGAAAAGGAGAGGAAGAGAAACAAGGTGTGGCTCAGTATGCCTCTTTAAAATTCCAGTATTGATGCATTCTGTTGATTTTGGAGGTGAACCAAACAGAGGGGCTGATATTGAGTTTGTGATAAATTGCAAGTTTCGACTCTTTTGCTGCAACTGGCCTGATTATTATTCCATATATTTTTTACTTTTCCAATTTCCCTTCTTTACAAACACTTCAAAGCCCAATTATACTTAGTTTACTTTCCTAAAACAGTGACAGCAAACCTGTGGATCACTAAAAAAATAAGGAATAATAATTAATGTGTTAGTAACAAACAAGAAAACAATAATGTCACACAAATGTGTCCACATTTTCCTACTCGTATTCCTGCTCTTTGTTGGGGAGCATTAGATAGCTGAACCTTTCATGCCTAAAATATGTCTGTAGAAATAAATTGAAGAGGAGGAAACTCTTAATTCATGGTTAATAGACATAAAGCAGCTCTCTAGTGGTCTGACCACTCGAAGCACATCTTACATTGGCAGAGGCTGCTTTGTAAGGCGCCCAGTATAACTGATCCCATTCCCACACCCCTGGCACAGCCACTGAGGGCAGTTTGTGGTTAAGGGTCCTGCCTAAGTACACCTCAGCATGTGTACAGCGGGACTTGGGATGGAACCGGTTGAGAGACAACCGACTTTATCACTATAGACATCTTTGTGGTCAGGTCATAGGTACACACAATGCTTTGTTCTAGAAGGAAAAGAGTTGAGCTAACCCTCACGTTTGAGGGGGATTTTATTGATTTCCCTCCCAAAAGACTTCAGGATTAACTGAATATTGACACTTCTAGAGAACACATTTATGACCCTGAAAGGACCAATCAGTAGACAGAACACATTGGCTCTAATTGGCTCAATCTGTTGATCTGACACCCACCCTGAGACAGTATATTGACCACATCAGCAGGTTATATAAAGGATGACTGTAAGGCTGTATGGATAGTTCAACCACAGTATACTCTGTCACTGAATTCTGTGAAGAAAAAGAAGCTCATAGAGGATCATCTTAGTAATCTTAGTGCTGCTCCTGCGCTGCTCTTGCAAATGTTGCAGTCCATGGTTGACCTTCAGTCTTAATGGTTCTGCTAAGGCTTTTCCTTTATGGATCACCACATACTGTGTTGATGCATGGAATCATTAAAGCGACAGATCCAGCATGTTGAGATGATTGACTTCCTGCATTTTCATCATGACTTTGCTTTCCTTTCATGAAATATGAACCACATTTTGTAAGGAATAAAATGATTGACCTAATGCCACATTAAAGATCAGGCTTTTGGTTTACTAGTGTTCTATAGCACTAATACGTTTGCAAAACAGTCAAGGTTTTGGATGTCTCCTCTCTTTGTTGTGTTATAGACACTTTTATTTCAAGAGAAATACCCTTGAGGAAATCCATTTGGCACATATTCTTGGAAAATGTACAGTGAACCGTAATTGAGTTGTAGTCATATCCAGTAACATGCTACTGGCATCCTCTCACTCACTGATTAAATCAGAACCATACGGAGCTCTTTTCATGCCATTAATGTGTGGATATCATTTAATGAACTCAACAGATCACCTCTGCATGGTTTTGATTGTTGTGCATTCAAGTATGAACAAAATTAGTAACAGGTGAGTGTCCATGTAATTCTTTGTTGATGAAACGTGCAAGGATCAGTTTCCTCCTTAACACGCTCTAACATAGACGACATGCACAGTAGAAAGAAGCTGCCTGTCGTTGTTGGCGGAACAAACTATTACATTGAGTCTCTGCTGTGGAAAGTCCTGCTGGACACAGGGGTGAGTGCCATATTATATCTGCCTCTCTGATATAGTTAATCTCATTTATGTGCTACTTTTTTTTTTTACTTCATTAAATTCATAATAAATGCTGAATCATTTCAGGAAAATATAAATAGAGATGCCAAATGGGCACTCAGGTTTTTTTTTTATCTGTCCCCCAAAGCAAATGTTCAATATGTTAGTATGGATCAATATTTAAAGGAAACATCTGTCGACTCTGAAGTGCTTACGTTTTGTTTCCAACAGCAGGAGAATGAGGACTCAGGGGACGGGGGAGACGTGTCCCCTGACAGGAGGTTGGAACTGGAGAAACTGGGTGGAGCTGAGTTGCATAAACGGCTCAACGAGGTGGACCCCAAAATGGCCGCCATGTTGCACCCCAATGACAAACGCAAGATAGCCAGGTGATACTGGTGTATGTGTTTTTTATTACTAGATACTAATGTATAAATTGCATTTTTTATCTCTTTGCCTTCTCTATTTCTAAAAGTGTCTAAATGAAATGTATCTTTAAAATGTGCAAATTTTGTCACCATTCACATATAAACACAGAACAATTGTGTAGGCAAAGTACACTTCATCTTGCTTAATTATCTCTAGCTTTCATGGACCGCAAAGAAATGTCGGCCAATCTTGCTACAATACAATCTTGACTAGTTTTGCTAGCTAATTGTCAACTAGCTATTGAGACACCTTTATAGCAAAAAAATCAGTAGTGTCATTGGTGGAAAATGTTGCTCAGAAATGTTTTACTCCCCTTAAATACGCAAGGTGTCATTAACAACAAATCCAGTCAGTCCAAGAGTTAGCTGCATGCTAAAGCTAGCTAACTGTCTTCTTGCCCTTATGGAAGTTCTCATCTTTTGGAGTGTTACTGTTCCTGGTTTGTTCTGGCTTTCATAAAGGGGATATGCCATTGAATTAAAATCTGTGGTACAATATTACATTGCTTTAATTTACATATTATGCAACTATGTTTTAATTTATTTAAAATAATAGCTTCTGAAACTAGACCATGAAAGCAAAAGCTAAGTTTTGAGATACAGTTTATGATGTAGCGGAGAGAACCATCACCTGCGTCATGGTCCCTCTGGGCAAATATCTAAAATAAAACATTATTTTTAAAATGCAATTCTAGACTTTGTGATCACACAGACATTATATTATGGGAAAATGATGTTTAACCTTTGAGATAACAACATATACTGTGTTTATGGGTGAATTTGTTTGTGTGCTTTGTGAATATTATAGAGTATTCTCCATGTTTTGTCTGAGCTCTTGAAGGGCTCTCTCTGTGTCTCAAGATGAAAGTCACATTATATGCAGACAAGAGTGTCTTTTTACACGCACGCACGCGCGCGCACACGCGCACGCACACGCGCACGCGCACGCACACGCACACGCACACACACACACACACACAGCTCGATGAGTAGCAGTGTGCATACTCTGGTCTTTTGTGTTAGCAGGTTGGGTTACCCTGTTCTTCTGGATGACACCAGATGACAGGAATCATCTTTTCTTTTTAACCTTAGAGTGTAGCAAGGCGGGACGCAGATTCAGGATTGGATTTAAATCTCAACAACACAAAGCTTTATTTTGCCTTGACTAAATGTTTAGAGTGTGATGTTGAGGAAAATATCTAGTTTTTATATTAGTGTTATTATTTATCAATTTACACTTTGCTTTAATTTATCTTAATATCCTTCATATTCTTTTTTTATAAAACATTTTAGACAGCACAGAATGTGTACTTTAGAAGATTGGAGATTGTCACTTATACAAGATTTAACAGATTAATGGATGGTTGAATCATCTGATCTATTCCACCCACCAGGGCCTGACACACAGGGACAAAGATTTAAAATTATAGTGGAAACTGAAACACCTAGAGAATATTCTTGGTGAGTGTTTTATTTAACCTCAGCATGTTTGTCTGTGTGTTTGTTATCTACAGGAGTCTTCAAATCTATGAGGAGACAGGCTTCCCACAGAGCCGCTGGCTGGAGGAACAGAGGGGGCAGGAGGGGGGTGATGGACTGGGGGGGCCACTGAGATACTTGAACCCCTGTATCTTCTGGTTGCACGCTGACATGGAGGGTGAGGAGGGAGGATTGTATGAGTTTCACTTTATCTATTATTGCAGTTATTTTTTTGAAGAAGAACAGAAATTGCAGTGCTGATATGGGTGCTTGGGTTCAGCATGAAATATCTTTTTGGCGGTCTTGTTTCTGCTGCTACAATTGTGTTTTTTCTCTCTTTCCGCTCCCCTGCAGCTCTCGACATGCGTCTGGATGCTCGTGTTGATGACATGTTGTCTGCTGGACTAATAGAGGAGCTCAAAGACTTCCATGTTCGCTACAATCAGCAGAAAATCCAGGATGAAAGGTAGAGTTAGCGGCGAAACAAATCCACTATCCTTATCTTTCTAATCATTAATGAACTATATAATTTGTGTTTAATATTAAAAAAATATTGAACTGTTTTCATGATCAACCTATGATGGACATTTCAATTGCCCTTGTTACCCACATTGCAACCTGAAAAGGGCAGTTTGAAAGGAGATTTGGGGGTGTTATGATAGTAATTGCTCATGTAGCATTGTGTCTAGCAAAGGTATGGGAGGTTACAGATGTTTGGGGATCTATTTTTTCTTAGTGCGTGCCTCCAGATTTTCTTAATTTCTAAGCCCATTGCACACAGTCATGAATTGCCTCTGGTGACATCATTTGAGGCAGTGTTTTGGACTTTCCACAAAAAGCCGGATACATGTTTTTCACACACAAAGTAGTGCTCCTAAACCTGTGAACAGAGCTTGACGTGCCAAATTAGCACATTCTTCTTTAACACCCATTTCCCACAATGTTGAATTATCCTCACTTCACACAGCCAAGAAACGCTGCCTACATATGGCATGTGTTCCAAGCAGTTCTTTTTATAACGTTTTTAAAATATCAGTATCAAACATAACCACCAAAATGATTCAGAGTGGGACGATAAGCTTGTTATATGGGCTCGAGACGTATGTTGCTTTTGGCTCTGGCACCGTCGTCATTGCTGTTGAACATTACGAGGCGGTCTGAGGGTTCAGTGTCTGTGCAACAAGTTAAAGATCACATTCTCATCCTCCTATCTAAATTAATGATCCAGACGTTCAGTCTGGTACAGACTTAACTCCTTTCTTTCATCCAGTCGGAGTAATAAAAGTAAAGTGAACTCGGTCAAATCGCTATCCAGCTATTTATTTCTCCTGACAGGTCACTCTGTCCTGTTCTCTGTCATTACCCAAAGGCCTGGAGACCAATTTAGATCCATCCCACATTGCTGCGAGTTTAGTTCAGATGGGACTGATATGTCCTTAGGATGTCCAGTGATTATTAATAATTGCAGAGATAAGCCCCCCTCACAGGACATAAGCACTATCAGGGGAGTGTGGTGATTGGTGCGTATTACCTCAGGGCCTCAGACACACTGAATGGACATCCTCTGGCCTGATAACAAATAAGTACCGTGTGATGTCGTCTGTTAAAGATGCAGTTGGAAGATAGTTGTAATATGATCAGGAGTGATGTCTGGCCTTTTTTTTTGTACTACTACTACTTTTTTCCTTTCATTTCTCTAACAATCACTACATTTCTGCATCACTCTTTTCATCACTTAAATCCGCAACATGCATTCAGTGTAGCATTAGTTTGGTAATAAAAACAACCAAAGGACCAAATTAACATTAAAACCTTTCCTTTTTTGAGCAAATATTCTCTAGGTTTCATGTGTGACATGAAATATATTAACATGCACATGGGCCTCTCTGATGGTGTCTGAAACAGATAGAGTTTGTGATCTCTGCTGTGGGCGTCTCTTGGCTGCAGATTTTGGTGTTGTATGTGTGTGTGTGTTGGGGTGTGGCTGCGGGCAGTTGATGCATTGGTGGAGCCATGCCCAGGAAGCTGCCAATTCCCTTCTTTCGTTCCTCCTTTCTTTCATCACCCCATCCCACCTTATCACCACAGCCTCCTCTCTCTCTCTCTCTCTCTCTCTCTCTCTCTCTCTCTCTCTCTCTCTCTCTCTCTCTCTCTCTCTCTCTCTCTCTCTCTCTCTCTCCCCCTTCAGTCTCCCTTCAGTCTCCCTTCATCTCTGCCACTATTGCCCTCTCAGCAATCTGATCACCCAAGCACTTTACCCCCTCCTCCTTTTTCTGTCTGTCTGTCTCTGCTCTTACCCTTGTGCCTCCATCCCCCTGCTTGCTGCTGTGGCCAGACATCAAGGTCAAATCTCTCCCTCCCTCCCTCTCTTCCTCTGTCTTTCTTTTCTCTCCCTCCATTGACTCTACATTTCCTGTTCTCCGCGGCTACTCTCAAATTTCTGTCTCTGCCTGTCTAGCCAGATTTATTTTTGTTATTTCCTCTTCTTGTTTCTGCTACAAGTGAAATTTATAGATCAAAAAATAGTTCTTATCTTTAATATTATGTTTTTCTACATTGTGTTGAACAGAAAAAATGAAGTGCTCTATAGAAAGAAACAATGCACAGCAAGAAAAGTAGATTATGAGTAAAAATAAACAAGGAAAGATTGAATGTTTATATAAAACACATACGTATTAAAGCTGGTTCAGGAAAACATTTGAAAAAGAAGGAACAAATAAAAAGAAAACAGATTTCCTGCTTACTTGTTCACTGTGATAACCTGAAATCACCACATATTTGACTGGGTGTAAAACTCCCAGAGAAGAACATTTTCATGAACATTTCAAGAAATACAATACACTAATGGTTTGCTTATATATCATTATTCACACTTACATTTTACTTAAAGTTTGCTCACCATCAACTGTAGCCTGCATCTCTCCTCTCTAATACACAGCTGCTGCCTCCTGCTGTTTCTCTTTGCTTGTACAGTATTTGTCTGTTCTTCTGGCTGTCTTCATCAGCAGTGTGTTTTTTCATTTAAAAGTCACCCACTTTACACATCTCACAATTTGAACACAGACTGTATAAAACATGGATGTCGTCTCAGCGACGTCACCCTGGAGAGAAGTTTTGAAGCTCAACGATGGGGGTCGCCAATATTGGAGATGCTGACTCATTATAACTTTTCATGAAGCTAGAAACTGGCAAATAGGTGGAGGAGCTTAAGGCGTGCCTTAGTCATGCAATTTCAAGCATAACTCATAGCCTTAAGTCAATCAAAAGAGATGCTTAAAATTACATTTTATTTTCTTTACAGTTATAAAGATTAGAAACAACTGCATACGAAGATTTCATATATAACATGAGACGTCGTAGTGCCATAAGTAAACGCATGAACAAGAGTGACACATCTCTCACTCTCGTATTGCCTGCAGAGCGTCAGACACTACTTACAAAACTAAAAGTAGAGAGCAAAGGGAAAACATCCACCAGTTTATCGATCACTGATACCGATCTTATACTCATAAAAACAGGAAAATCCTAAAATGATTGCCAAGGGTATTGTCTGTATGTGGGAAAACATTGCAGCTAAATAAAAGTTTAAAACTGAATTCCCTTGAATCAGACTTGCAGAGCACTCCCTTCAACACACGTTAGTTAGTACTTTTTTAATGTCTTTGGTTTGAAATTTGAATGTTTTGAGATGTGGACCTCTTGTAAGTGATGATCCTGGATAGACTTTGTGATCGGTGGTAAAGTAATCCAGCAGTTGTTGTTTTCACGGTGTGAACAGGGACTACAAGGTGCCAAATCAAAGGACTATTGGCTTAGAACTCAGAGGTATTTTAAACAGGATTGTTGAGGATTTTGTCAGAGCAGACTGTCAGATTGTCAGAATGTGCAGAAAGAAGTCTAGTATATTTGACATTGGTTTGTTTATGGTGAGAAAACGAGGAACCAAGACGTTAACAGCAGAGAAGAGGCAGATGAGGTCGAATGCCCAAAACCTGCTGGCTACAGCAGTGTGAAAGGACTGATGAATGGAAAGGAAAATGATAGAGAACCTGAACATGACAGGACAGAAAAACTTAATAAGCACTGATTTGTGCCATGCTGTTCACCTTTTTTTACTTCATCATCAGTGGAAATTTTCAGTTTAATGAGAATGATAACACTTAAGTTAGCTTATTGTCAGGTGGCTAGAGTTAACAATTTCTATGGACATAGCTCAAACTGTGAGTGAAGAGAAAAGCCAATCATTTTAAATCGATTAAATCATTTTTAGATATAAACTTCCCAATTTATATTAAAGCAAGTAGCCATGTAATCAGTGGGATAATGTATAGTGAGCAGGTTAAGTGACTAAAACCCTTTCAAGGTGAGCAAGACCCGGCCACTTGGTGCCAGGGTTCAAATTTTCTCACTTTACATCATCTCTGATATAAACCATGCCTTTTTATTTGCACCTCTAGTTTTCACCGAAAACATTTAACAGTAACACAACCTCAAAAACAAATCCTGCTTCTTTAATCTTAATTAATTCATTTAGATCACAAGGTTTGATATATGGATCATCTGATATAGTTTTTTAGAAACTTATATCTGAAACCTGTTTATTAATAACAAGTGTACGAGATAGAGTAAAAAAATAAAACAGATGAAGGAAGACTTTTTTTTTTTTCATTTATTTGTTTTGTTTCACGTATGATCTTGCGATCTGTAAAGAGATTTGTTAGGTATTTTTTTGTTTGTTTTTTAAGATAAAAAAAATAATTTCTCATTCCGCTCAATAAAAAAATGTCTTCACAGCTGACCTCCGCTACATTTACAATCACTCAAAAACTCAGCCCAGGTCAATGAAGTCAACCTGCACACCAATCATGATGCTATTTCAGAACTACAGCATGGCCTTAAACAGGCAGAGATGCTCAATTTAAAGAGACATGGTCTGACATTGAGAGAAGTGTTCTGTCTACTGTCTCCCAGTGAGCTTCTGCCTAGACTTGATGCCACTCCATTCAGCACCCATGGGTCCCTTTTGCCAGTGCCATTCAGTTACTTCAATGTCATTCCGTCACTTTCTTCCCCGGAGGGCATCCCATCTGGTCAAACTGATATTCATTGTTCAGGGAAGGAAGGAGAGATAGAGGGGAAGGAGAAGGTGAAATTGAGTCACCACCGGGTGTCTGGAAATGTCAAGGCTGAGACAGAAACTTTTTTTTTTTTCTTCATCGTTGGATATTGTTTCATTTCCTCTCTTCTCCTGTCCTCTCCTCTACAGTCAGAACTATCAACACGGGATTTTTCAGTCGATTGGTTTTAAGGAGTTTCACAACTACCTGACTGCCCCTGAAAGCAGCAGCCAGCAGGAGAAAGACACACTACGAGACAAAGGTCTTAGAAAAAAACAATTGATCAAAGTCACGGAAATGAACTCAGATTCACTGGATGACAGACTGGTTGTCTCATCACCCAACAGAATCAGTTTTTCTCCAGTCTGCCTTCACTTATATCAGCCTTGTGTTAACTCATTCCAGGCATAGAGGCTCTGAAGATCGCTACAAGGCGCTATGCCCGCAAACAGAACAAATGGGTTCGGAACCGCTTCCTTAAAAGTGAGTATCTTTCTCCCAACTACTGCATCAAATGCTCATCCCTCTGTCAGTGTTTTTGCTCTCCACACTTCAGTTCTTAAGTAACCTGCACTCTCTTTAACAAGATAAGATTCATGCTGTCATTAGACACAAGATAAGCCTCTCAGACCCCTTACGTGTTCCAGGTTACCGAGTGTAGTCTGTGAGTGAGTGTGAGTGTGCATATTTATGTGTCTGTGTGTAAAGCTGGGTTCAGGTGATGTAACCTTAAAAACAGTTGTTACATGCTGTACTTTGTAATTTGTCATCAAAGAGAGAACATCGTCAGATGTTGCAACCGCAAAGTAGCTTATTTGGTTAGCTTAGTTTAGCATAGACAAGAACCAGGAGGAAACTTAGGCTAGCTTCTTTATTTTTTTTACAAAGCTATACATTCCTGCCCACAAGCCACTTGGACATGTTATTAAAGTCAAGCTTGTTTGATCCAGACTAAAAACAATGTTGAAAAAAACTAATTGTGATGGAGGGGTTGCGCATCTGCACGGTCAGACTCTTTGTTCACCTTACTCCATGTCTGTTTGCTAAGCTATCTCCCTCATTGTTGTTGTTTCATTTTTTGTTTATATTTATGAGGATGTGCCAACTTTTTATCCAACCCTCACCAACAATGCAAATACATATATTTATTGTTTGTGTTTTTTCTTGACAATCAATAACTTCTGTGTTCAAATTTTATTTTAGTTTGAAAACATTTCAGTGTTTGGTTATAAATGAAAGACCGTTGGTTTCACCGTTAATGAATAGTGGAAACACCAGAGTAATTCATTCACCGGCACAAAATTGTATTTGATTTTATGCAGTGTGTGTGTGCTGCTGTGCTGTCATCGAGGGGATAACGTTTCAGGATACATCTGCAGTAAACACCTGTAGCTAAAACCTTTCAACGATTTCTGTCCAGCACAAAGTCCCTGGTGGCACCAGTTGCATAAGAACGATCATTAGTGGTTGCTTCTGGCACTGCAGGACAGAGACATGCATCCACCACAGCCAAAATCAACCTGTCTTTGGCAGGTGGTGATTTCCCACCCTGGTCGCAACCCCTGGAAGTAAGACGTGTTTCAAAATGTGTACAAAGCCTCTGTGTGTTTCAGTCTCAGATGGAAACCGGGCCTCTGCGTCCCATCGGCAGCATGCCCTATAGTAACCCAGCCTCCTAATCCTGTTAGGCCCAAATGGCTTAGGCCACTCCAGGCCATAAACCTCAATACCCCTCATTCTGACTGCCGGCCTACCCACTGCATGCACCATATGGTCTTCATCACATGTGTTTTTGTTCTTTTACATATGCAGTAATCCGTCTGAAGTTGTCTGTGCTGTTGCACATATGCATGGGTCTCTGTCTGGGTGATTTGCCTCAGGACAGATCATGTAACCTCCACTGATGACCTGACTTAAGTCAGAGTG
The DNA here is from genome assembly GCF_009762535.1 of Notolabrus celidotus. Classification (NCBI taxonomy): domain Eukaryota; kingdom Metazoa; phylum Chordata; class Actinopteri; order Labriformes; family Labridae; genus Notolabrus; species Notolabrus celidotus. The sequence goes on along the minus strand of NC_048287.1, from coordinate 10,594,814 downwards.
CAGCTGTTAGAGACATCAGGCTGACAGCGTAGGAGACGGCTCATGAGATCAGCTCCTTTAAAAAATCTGAAACTCTTACAAACTCTACTGACACCAAGGAAACAGTTAGTGCCTGTCCCTGATCACTGCTAATGTAAACAAAGTCTGAGGGACTTTCAACTTATTTTATTTTTGAAGTGACAGAATATTTTATGGCCATTCATCATAACTGAGTCTATGTCTTTACTTTGGTTGTTGAAATAGACAGTTGATACCTGACATACCAGGTTATATTTTAATTGCTATAAAATGTAACATTACACGTTATAGAAACTTTCAGGTAACTTCCTTCTTTATAAAAAATGTAAATTAAAAATAATAAAATTTGTTTACATTTTTTATGGATACAATAATGTTCATATTTAAAGATAAATCAATTTGCATTCATGTTGCAAACCACATCTAGGGAAATAAATAATGATGACAAAATGCAAAATAAAATCTAATATTGCCGTATAATAGTACCATCCATTGATTATAAATAAAGCAGTATTCAGGCTGGTGTCAACCCTTTGTCTATGAAGGTGTTTCCCAGGTTTATACATATTTAATATTGGAAGATATTTGTGAACATTGGCATCTTTATACAAAAAAAAATATTTCAGGAGCACCATTGTTTTTTTTTAAGCAGGTTTTTTGTAAACATGTTAATCTTTAATTCTAATCTAGTGTTCTGTTGTATCAGTTGTAAATCAATAAAAACAGGTATTGTTTCTTAAAGCTGGGGTTGGCAGTCTCGGAAAACTAGCATGAATTTGAATGTAGCATTTCCTCAGGACTCCGTCTAACCCCTCCCCTCCTCCCTCAGAGCTCCTCCAAAATGACTCACATGCACGAGCGCCGCTGACTTGCGACCATATGATGGTGACTGATTCAAAATCGGTCCTCACCAAAACATTATCATAGTGAAAGTTAAAAACACAAACAAACATGGCTGCTGTTAGTACTCACAACTGTCATTCTAGCATTATCCAGTTGTACCAGTGACACGATATCAGGAGAAAAGTTATAACACATATAAAACTGTAACAGCTCTCCTGTTTGTTAAACGTGTTCAGTGTAGATGCTCTTAATTCCTACAGTGTTGACGGTTAGTGAAGGCATCAGGAGAGGTGTAGAGTGTGTGAGCTGGAGATAGGAGAGACAAGAGGAGAAGTTCTTCATTCATTGAAACATTGATTGTTGTTTTGTTGGTTGTCGTGATCACGGCCGACAGTGACCGGTTATTAAAGCTCAACGTGTTCACGAATCGGCTCATCATCCCTACAGCGTCCAGATGGACGCTACAGTACATCTACGTTTCTGTAGGACTTAGTAAATGTCATTCATTCTTCTGCTTGTCAGAGCCCCGTGGTGAGAGCTTTTTAGACTCTGATCCGGACTACAGTCCTGAGCAAAGCACCTCATCGGGTCAGAGGGGACAGGCCCGAGGACGAGCGAGAGGGGCAGTCAGTAGAGTCAGGGGAAGCAGAGGCAGGAGACGGGAACTCAGAGTGCACACCGGGGAAATGTACGCGCAGGAGGCGGGCAGAACAGCAGGACGGGATTTGAATGGTTTAAAATTTTGGCACCCAAAAAAGGCTGATTGGTTGGTGTTTTCCCAGGTTTACTCTGGCTGTAGATAGCAGCTTTTTTTAGCTCTTTTTTAAGAACACATTATGTATTGGTTGCCATCAGGACATACAGATAATTTTAACCAGTATAACAAAAAGTGTATCTAAATCTGACTACCAACCCCAGCTTTAAGTGGTGAGAAAATAATTATTTACATATGAAAAAGTACTTTTTATTAACAAAGAATACAGAATCTTCATAATACAGTTAGTTATTGTGTTACAATAACAGAAGCATTAATGTGTTACTTTTAACACTTACAAGGAACTCTCCACATCACAATCTATCTAGAGGCCACTAAAAGTCTGACCCTAAAATCGCCCTTGATTGGAAATCATTTTAAAAACAACTCCAGATTTCTCAGTTGGAAACATTTGATTCTGTAAAGTCTAAAAGTAGAATCCTTCAAAAACAAATGATCAGGACAGGTTCGTTCGTTTTCAGAAGTGTATGGATCTTAAATGGAAATTCAAACATTTATCAAGCTGGCGAGCGTTCAGATTTACATGCATCCTGCATTTAAAAATAATGTCATGCGCTGGGCTGAACCTGTGTTCACGTACCTATGGGAGTATAAAATATGATACAAGGGCTTCAGTTTGAGAAATGCATTTATGAGTTTGAATCATCTCAGCTGTGAAAAAGTAGCATAATGATTTTTTTCATTTGGATTTATGTTTTAATGCGGTGCAGTTATCACAGCAACAGACATTTTTTTCTTTCGTGGTGACACTTGCTTCGTAAACAGACTAAATATGCCATAAATTTCATGAGGTAATCCCACAGGTACGTGGACTTGCACATATTTGAATTGCAAACTGTGTCCTGAGACATGAAATTCATATAATGTTCATCCTAGGTTCTTTTTCTTCTTCTTTTCCAGCTTTAAAAGAGCTGTTTGCAAACTTCAGACTCTTGTAAGAACACTGTTGATCCAGCCAAGCTTTAAACTCAGTAAAGTCATCTGTTACATTTGTCTTGGTTTAGAAAGAATTCCCCCGGACATCCATGAGACGAGGTGTTTGGATAGTGTTCAGAGGTTTTGCTCCTTTGCCAAAACAGAGTTTCTTACTGGACTGCGTGCTCATCAGATCTCCTTATTTTGATGGGTTGATAAAATACATTGAATGTAAATATTTTACTTTCAAGATCTTTGTGATGTTCAGTCATAAACAAAACTTTCCGGGAACATTGTCCCTATGTTGATATCTATTTCAGTCATTCTTCCAGAGCTGTGTCCTTGTGTCCACCTCTTGTCCTAACGCAGAGCTCTGCTCTTTCACCTCGCTCAACCCACCCTTTCTGTCTGCATCGACTCAATTCACCTCGCTCCCTCCCTGTGACTGCTGACCTCTTTTCTGTTGCGTCTGAGCCTCACGCACACACAAACACACACACACACACACACACACACACACACACACACACACACACACACACACACACACACACACACACACACACACACACACACACACACAAATGCCGGCAGGCCTCAGCTGAGCAGGCTAATCTCTAAAAGCATTACAGAGCTGCCGGGAATTTGCCCCAACCACATAAACTCTGGCAACAGGGTCACAGGGGGCTACGCGGACCGGTCCGAGCACAAAGAGAGACCAGCGGGTCAAAGGGAAAGAAAAAGTTGAAATGACAGAAGGCCTCGGCGAAGCAGACACAATGAAGTTTCACACAGAAGCCGGAAAACAAGCTGAGTGTTTACTGTAAATCTAAATGTACAGAAAGGCACAGAATCACATGCCTCAAAAACACGAGCTTAACCCGGTTTTAAGGTTCACTTTGTTTACCAGCGGCTGTCATTGAGAGAGCAGGTGGGCGTTCGATGTCTTAAATACTTTTCAGAATGATCTGTGCTTCTTGATGGGCTCAATTCTACTGCCGGGATTTAAACGGCAGGTCAGCCAGTTCAAATTAAAGCAAGCTTAATTTGTCCTGCTTTAAACTGCGTATGTACTAAAGGTATGCACTCAGGATCTGTGTGTGTGTGTGTGTGTGTGTGTGTGTGTGTGTGTGTGTGTGTGTGTGTGTGTGTGTGTGTGTGGGTGTGGGTGTGTGTGTGAGATCATCAGGAATTTTTAATTAGCTGGTTTAATTACCCTTAGAGGAAATGGGGATTTAAGGTTATATTCATAATGAGTGGCACATTTTACGTGCCCCCACTTAAACACAAACACTACATGTAACTGGGATACACAGGTGTAGTTTGATGGAGGCCCCATTAGTGTTAAGTAACAGGGGTGTAGGTATCTCTGAATCCCTCAAATGAGAGAGAGAGTGAGTGAAGTATGGAGACAGACAGCAAGGCAGAGAGAGACAGCAGCGACACATGGGTGGATGGAGGGTGAAGGAAATCTGATCCAGGTGGGGCGACAGGTGTGGGGCGGGTTCACACCCTTGTCTTCTGGCTAGTGCTAAGTTTCATGTACACACACACACACACACACACACACACACACACAAAAGTGTAACCTCCTCCTGTGGAGTTGAGCCAGGCTTGTTGTCACTGCAAAGACCTCTCTGTCACCTCGGCAAGGTGCAGAGAGACAAGAGAGCGCTGGAGGAGAAGAGATAAACACAGGGGGTTAAAAGGAGATTGTGTAGTAAGTCTGTTTGAATGCACGAGTGGATGTTAATGAAATGGCTGGGCTGCTGTAGAGGTGTACCATAGTAGCTTATAGATCAGATGTTATTGAAAATCAAACACCAAATCGCATCTTGATTGGCTGATGTAAATATGACACAGACATATGATTGCTTCAAAAGCAGAAATTTGAAAGTATTTTTTCCAAATTCACTATAAAGTTACTTGACCTAAGCTACATAACCCCTTACACACATGGCAAACATCAACAATAGAAAGAGAGAGACAAAAAGTGGAAGAGGAACTATAGTAAAGAGGAAGGAGGCTGCTGAGCGAATAGAGGCAGCTGTCCCAGTGTGGAAGAGAGCCAAAGAAGCACAGCTGGGCCGGGCTGAGACATGTAGTGGAGTTTTTATAGCAGGGCACACACAGGCAGACATCCTCACTCAGCAAACACGGGGATAATGCAGCATATGACTACTGGCCTGCTTGTCGCAACAGGTGGACTACTGTTGCAAAACACACAGGCAGGCACACACACACACACAAACACACACACACACACACACACACACACACACACACACACACACACACACACACACACACACACAACACTGGCAAGCAGCTGCTGGGTGACAAGAGATGCTCTTTCTTGCTGGCAAAGCGATCTCCCCTGTGTGCTTGAAAGGCCGCCCTCACAGTCGTGATGTGTGTGCGAGTGTGTCGACTGACCACCCTGCTCTTTGTCCCTGCAGCATTTCTTATCAACCCTCATTCACTTCAGAGTGGATTAGCAGAGTTAAGTTTCACTAGAACATAACCCAGTTTGCTTGAGGGGGGTGTTTCCGTCCAGCATCTGGCAACCCGCCTCACAGTATCTCCCCTTTTATTTTCCCCACTCCACTCTGCTCTGCCCAGTGGGAGGTGGGTGGACTTCTGTGAAAGAGACAGTGTTGTTGATTAAAGAACAAAGTAAGGAGATAACAGCAACAGGAGGGCACATAAGGGTGGCCGGTGAGGTTGAGCATTCATTCGCGCACCTAAGGGAGAGAGCTCCAACTGTGCATCTGGCATAGTTACCCTAGGTGACGCTGGCCACCACCTGCCTGTATTGTGCCACAAACACAAAAAGTTCCCCTTTGACTCACACAAACACACACAGAACGCTCAGCCAAGCCCAGTGAAACCTGAGGCTTTGATTAGCATTCACTGCTGTTTTAAAAGAACACATGCTCACAAATTGACCCACTATCTGACCATATAAACACACGAGTCCAGCAGGGTTTGGGGAGCCCAGATGAAACAGAGGGAGCACACGCTGAGGGGCCAAGTGCTGCAGGTGCTGCAGGTGCTGCAGTGTTAAATACTTCTATAAAGGATCTTTGTGTTTACTCTGCTTTATGCCTTTTGTCAGTTTTTTAAACTACTTAATCCTGCCTACACAGGAAACACATGAGTTCATCACATAGTGAAGTAAGTGGGTGATGGTACAATAATATGCAAAGTCAGCCCATAAAGAGTTAAACAGTGTCCTTTGACAAGAACCAGACCGAGCCTAAAGTTTATGGCTCTCAGGCAAAGCTGTGTGAAGACTCTCATTGTTTCTGCACACACTCATTCCCCTGACAGAGTCAATACAGTTTGTTGTGCAGATAATCAGATGATACAGTTACTACTGTGTGTGTTTCTCTGTAATAAAAGAGTCCCAGACAGTTCCCAACAGAGTTAGTAATTCTAGTCTATAGTATGTCTGCCGCCGTCAATTCCTCGGCTCAGTCTGTGTGTGCAAAGGATTAAGACATAATTGAGTTGACTGGCTGTGCCTTACAGGTTAATTGGATACATTTACATAAGTGTGTGTGTGTGTGTGTGTGTGTGTGTGTGTGTGTGTGTGTGTGTGTGTGTGTGTGTGTGTGTGTGTGTGTGTGTGTGTGTGTGTGTGTGTGTGTGTGTGTGTGTGTGTGTGTGTGTGTGTGTGTGTGTGTGTGTCAATGAAAAATAAAATGATCAAAAGATCTGGGCATTTTCAGCTTTGTGCTGTTTTTGAATATTTAGAAAGCAGTGCGTGTGTAGCCTGGCTGTAAAAATGTATACAGATCATCTTGATCCTAAGACGAAACATTCTTCTGACCATTCTATCCCTGACTTTAACTTAAGCCGTATTAAGAGGTCAGGAGTTTAATTTCTCAAGTACTTTGGTTTGTGCTTAGTTGTTACCTTATTGCGTACAGACTACACTAACATGGCAAACATGGCATGCTATACACTACTTGCACTTCAGAGCATCACACAGCAGCTAGCATAGCATTGGTTTTATAATGCAGGTTTTGATTTGTATCGCCTTGTGTTTCATCTGTTTCTATCGTCACCATTACTCTAAACAGGTATATGAGTGTAGGTTGATTGACAATGTTATTGTTGTTGGGGTCTTTTTCCACTCAAAGGTCTTGGGAGGAGCTTCCAATTTGTGTCAATAAAAACATCCTCATCTTACATTATTTTAACAGTTAAACAAATCACTCCTGTTGAATTTTTGCTTTGGAAAACATTAAAAAAGGCTGTTCAGGGTTTTTATAATCACCTTTTATGCAACAGTATTAACAGTAAAAGTAAAAAATAATCGATCTTTTCAGTGTTGATCTATTGCTTTTTTAAGTCATCAATATAATTATTTAACTTTTTTATTAACTGCAAAAAGAAAACACTCCTTTAAAAATACATAATATGAATAATATTATTATTGGTTTCAGGGTATGATCTGTGTGGAATACTTCACTGCTTCACCTTGCAGTCTTTCCACTACTTTTTTAACTGAAGAAATTCTGTTCTCACTCTATTACAAGAGTTATTTGGGTTAGAAACGGTTGTGTACAGCTCAACATAAAATCAGTTTTCACTTTTCTAAACATTTTAAAGACATGGCATGCCTGTGTTTTTCCTGCCTGTTCAAACAAAGACTCTACGGGTCACCAAATAAACTACACCATGTTCTGTGAAGCGATAATGTCCTATGAAAGCTGTGGCTAGCTGCATTAAATATAAACATCAACAATCCTTGCACAAACTTAGATAACTCAACATCTGCAGTTTATTTTTAAAAACTAGGAAAGACAGCGCAAAATCAGCCGTAGTGTGTTTTGTTGATAAACTCACCCTTGGTAAGAAGCTCATGTAACACTACTATATATTTCTATATATATATAGATATATATGATATATTTGTAGTAGCAGTACATGTGTTGTAGGTACTGTGTTCATACAGTTTCTCACTAATAGTTGCATTTTTCTCAAATCCATTAGAGTTGCACACACCAACATCTCCTGTGCTTCTGTGCATCTTGAATCAGTGCAGGGCAGTGGTGCTTGATGCAGACAAGAAGACAGATGCACAGACAGACATGCAGACAGACATGCAGACAGATACACAGACAGACAAACAGGGCAGGGACTGGTGCTGCTGTTTAGTGCTGAGGCCTGGCCTGGAGACTGCTGACTGATGCAAAATAGAAACACGGGGGTGGAACAGTTACAGGGAGGGAGAGAGAGAAACAGAGCGAGAGAGAGTGAGTGAAAGCTGAAGCGAGACTGATGGCAAGAGAGAGACGGTGCAGAAGAGAGAAGAGTGGGAGGAAGGAGGGAGAGGGGGAGAGACATTATCGAGCCAGTGTGAGTCAGCAGGTTGACAGAGCTCCAGGGTGCGGCTCCAGCACATCACTGCTACTGTAAATTTACCAGTTTGTATGGGATTCATCATGAAGTCTGCAACTCTATGATGAAATAACAATCACTGTAAAGCATGTTTTTTCCTTTTTACATTAAAAATAATCAACATCACGATCCGCAGTTTAATTTGTGACACCCTAAAATGAGCCAGCAGTTTATATCAGTGCCAACCTATTTGATTTGATGGATGAAGGGCACTTCATGAGTACATTTGTCAGTCTATGAGAACATATCAACTCAAATGCATTGCAGAGAATGATTGGTTGGGAGGGAATGGAGGGAGCTTTACTGCAGCTCTATTAAAAATAATATGGAAACACTAAATCAAAATGTGCACTCTCACAAGCTTTTATTACATTTATTAGCAGCTTTTGTGTGCCTGTAAAATGCTTAATGAGCACTAACCGAGTGTGAATGATCTGTGTGTGTGTGTGTGTGTGTGTGTGTGTGTGTGTGTGTGTGTGTGTGTGTGTGTGTGTGTGTGTGTGTGTGTGTGTGTGTGTGTGTGTGTGGGTGTGTGGGTGTGTGGGTGTGTGGGTGTGTGGGTGTGTGTCTGTAGGACCAGGAGACAACGTGCCGGTGGTGTATGGCCTGGATGTGACGGACGTGTCGCGGTGGGAGGAGACGGTGCTGAACCCTGCACTGCAGATACTGGACAGTCTCAGTAAGGTGGGGCCTCAGTGATCTGAACCAGCTGCCTCCAGTCACAGAGCCCATCTGCTGTTGGGATAAAACGATTTTTTACTTCCATATTTATTACCTTTTGTTCCTGTGCTCTTATTTTTCCATTTTGTTGAGCTTCAATATTTCATTTACCTTCAATTCTTCCATTTTCCATCACTCGCCTTTTTAGCCACCACTTCATTCTATTTTCCTACATCCTGATTGAATCCCCTTTGTTTGTTTGTTTGTTTGTTTACTTAGAATTTCCATTCTCCATTTCGTACATCTATCACTCTCTTTGTTAATCTTCTTTTCTCTTTCATTTTTCTTCTCTTTCTCTGCCCTCATTTTTTCTTCTCTTCTTCTCTCATTCTGCTTTACTCAAACTTTCTTCTCTTTTTGTTGCTTCATTGGTTCCTGGCGACCTTATCTTACCTGACTCTGGCCTTGCTTCATTTTGTTTTTGTATCCTGCTGTATTGAAACTGCTCAAAACTTTTCTTTTTCTAACTTTGTACTAAAGGATTTCTGTTGAGGCTCTGATTTGTAGTAGGAGCATGTTTTTTGTTTGAGTTTCTGTTTGGTCTGTATTTTAATGGTACAGAATTACATGTTATTCACATTCTGCTGTAGTCTGCCGATTAGAGATAGGATGATGAATCTGTCAGGCCAGTTAATGGCACTGAAATAATATGCATCAGCCGATACCTGAGCTCATGAGAACGAGAAAAAAACAAAAAACAAATGAAGTCTGCAGACACTGCAGGCAGTCTCGTCAATGTGGTTGTTATTATTATTAATAATAATAATAATAATAATAATAATAATAATAATAATAATAACAATGCATTTTATTTGAAGGCGCCTTTCTTAGCACTCAAGGTCACCGTACAGGTTGTTGTCGAGTAATATTAACGTCCCTCTAAATGATAACACTTCTTTCCCATCCTGAATGACTGCTGATCAAATCTACAACATTCACTGGCTTGTGTTGAATGTACTGTACATGCTGTTATGATGTTTAGAATAATGCAGTTGAGTATTGCTTCTGGCATAAATATCAGTCATGTTCTGAAATCTAAAGCATAACCCCATGTATCTTTCTATTTCATGAATTAATTAAAAATCCATCTAAAGCATGTTTGAGGCTAAGATAAACATGTATATTAGATTGTGATGCGAATGAAATACTTCGTGTCATTATCTAATTATCGACCATTAAAGAAATTAAATCTGTCACCCGCTCCAGCTGATTGACAGTTTATGGCTGTAGCATACCAAACACATCAGTGCAACACAAAGGCAGTGATAAAGGAAGGAGAAAAGCAAGAGAACGAGAATTTAAGAACTGCTGGCTTTAAAGTAGCTGTGGAAAATCTGAATTACACATTTGTCATGAAGACAGAAATGAGTTTCACACATTTTTAGGTCTTGAGGATCGAGACTGTGAATTAAGGAGCATAACACTGAATTTATTTCATTTGTTTTAGGAGAGCACGACTCAGAGATGTCGACAATAATCAATGATAAATTAGGCTGACGACAAACTAAATTATCACTCATTGATTGGTCACGTCATCCCCCGTGTTTCGTTTTGTGCTGTGAGCATGACATCATGCTGTGACATGCCATTGTTTTCAGGAGCTGAATTGGTGAGGATTTTGACACCCAAACTGTCTCTGCTTAGAGTGGTGCATGTAAACAACAATCAGGAGGCGACATAAAAAAAACCATAGCATTACAGGAGCAGGGCAACCTTCCTTATCATGGGCAGTAATGTGCGAGTGTTTGAAGAAGAGCCTGAGGACGTCTTTTTTTCAAACTGCGACGTTCAACTTAACAAAGTCAGAGCCATGCTATGTGAAATCTGTCTTTTCATTACCAGCCCCTCACCATAAAACTTTTCTCCTCAAACACTTCAGTTTTTTCTTTCTTCTCATCCTGTATTCTTCCTCATCTCCTACCAGAAAAAAAGTGAAGCAAACTCTTAACATGTTACTATAGTAACAGCTGCCCTACATATAAACTAATTATGTTTTAAGCTAAAGCAAAAATATGACTTGAATTAAGGTTTTTAATGGCATGTTAAGAGTTTAAGACTAATTTAAAAGTTAAAAGCTGAGAGCCATTAAAGGGGTAATTTCTTATCTGATGAGACGATTAACTGTCACTAGTCACCTGTCAAACTGGTTGTTGTTTGCAGTCCTTATTTAGTAACATGAAAGCTTATTTCCAACACTAAAAAAGTTATTTCTCCATCTCTCAGGGGGAGGAGCCAGCTGTTGCACCAATCAGAGTCCAGGGGACAGAGCAGAGAAACAAACGCAGCCACCATTCATGTGACCTGTGTGATAAAGTGATCATCGGTGACCTGGAGTGGACAGGTAGGGCTGACAACCTAACATCATATGACATGACAATATTATCATCACCCAAAATCACATGCAGCTAATGTAGCCCCAAAACCTACAGACTGCCTGAAAATGCAGCAGTAGCATAAAAGATGCTGCAGAACCTGCTTTATGATAATGATCCACAGATTTCCCCTCATGCCAAATACACTAATGATCTGTTTCTCGCACATGCAGCTCACCTTAAGTCCAAAAAGCATCACTATCATGTGAGGAAGAAGAGGAAGTTGGACTCATCTGACCAATCCCAGGTTACCTCTGCACCTCCTGACTCAACTGCAGAGATCTCAGAGAGCATCTCCAAGGACTCTTGTGTATCTCTCCCCCCCTCCCAGGAGTCGACCCAGGACACCCGGACATTACAACAGGAAGTACCTGGGTCTGTTTAAGAGCTGTGCAGACTCTGGACTACACTCATCATCATTCAGGTTTTCACCACTGCCCCACTCTTACAGCTGGACGCCTCCTTACAGAGATGCTTTATGAGTTATATTTTCTCCTTCACTCTGCTGCTCAGTCTTCTTATTATGAAACCACTTTCTGTGAAATGGAATGATTAACATTACCAGCCGCCTGGAGGAATGAATGGATCAGATTCTTACTGAATGGGAAAAATCTAATTCAAAGAACATATTTGAATTAATAATAGGGTAAAATAATCTTTTCTTCAATGTCTTCAAGAGTACAGATCCTTGAACTAATGTAGCCGAGGTGTCAATGATAAGGACAATGGAACAGTATGGACTAGAAGAATAACTTTTTAAGGTGTTTCAGCCAAGGAAAATTAGACATGTCTTTCTTTTCACTTCTGGTGAAGTCATTTTGAAATTGTACAAGAGGTTTATTTTATCCACTTTTGCTGAACATGCCTTAAAAGAAGCAAACTTTCATCTCAACGCTACTAACCACAAAAACTCCCACCTTTACCAGTTAACATAGCATTTCTGAAGTTTGTCATCCTTTTTTGTAGCTTTGAAAGAAGACAGGCTTAGCTTGCACACTTACTTATTGCTACAAAGTTTTTAATAACAACTGGTCCTCTATTTTTATAACTGTAATGATTTGCACTTTTTTTCACTATTTAGTTATGAACGTTTTCAATAAACTAAAGACTTTTAACGTTTCTATAAAAAATGAGTTTGTGTTTTTATTACTAGTGAAGAAGGAAAACCCTCATATTTGACATTTTAACATGGCATCAGTGTTTATTCTCAGTCAGATCTCAGCATGCTTACATTGTACATGCATTGTGCTCTGTTTGCCTCCTGCCACCTTCTCTCTGTCCTTAGATACCTCTATCTTTTTGTTTGATAATGACACCCCACCTGATTTATTCTGTTGTCTTTCAGCTGAGCTTAGCTGAGCTTATTTCTGCTCCGACAGTGTCATAAACCTCCAGCTCAGGCTGTGAGGAGAGAGTGTGTAGTGATTGCAGGTCTTTGTTTATCCAGTGGTGTGTCGTACTCCTTTCAAATCAAGGTGTTGCATGCCTGCCTGCTGTAAAACCAATTACACAATACCTGACTTCGCTCCAAAGGCCTCTTCTGGCACTCCATCTCCCTCACCTCACCTGACACTTTTTCCTCTCACGACAACCTCCCCCACTCCACTAACCTCCATCCCTCAGAATCTGACGATTGTTCCGCTCCCAGCTAACGCTCTATCATCTCTTTCTTTAAGCCGTCACTCTGAGGCTCAGATGTATTCTTTCAACAGGGGTTCTGTTCACAGGCTCCCAGTGTTTGACCTCATCCACATGACTAAAAATATTTCCAGCCATATAATAGCTGGAAATGTGTGTGTGTATGTGTGTGTTAGTGTGTCCCACATTCTCTGTTACCAAACTGGGTCAGGCCTCAAGCTTACTTGGGGCTTACCATACAGTGTGAGAGATATCAGAGGTCACCAGTGTGCAACTGGTGTCTGGTTTGTATAACCCTTCTGTGTACTGGTGCTTTGTTTTTCTTTCCTTCTGTTGTACATTTTAGTCAGACTAGCTGGAATACTTTGCTTTCTTCCCCCTGGTGATTTTTTTAATCAAGTCTGTCATCTCAGTAATTACAAAGAGAAACAATTAAATTATCATCAGGCATGCGATACACCTTATCTTAGGAGACTTTCTGTGTGGTATGCTCTTATCTCGTGCTCCTGAGCCAATCTATCCCAGCACCTCCAGGCACTGCTGAATCACTGCATATAAAGAGGAGAGCTTGTGCAATTCAGTGACATAAGGCTTCAGCCTCTTGAACCACAAATACACACACTCTTAGAAGTGGAGAACTAGGGCAGCATCCGTGGTCACAAGGCTAATTAGTGATTTACGCACTGCAATGCCGTGGATCATCTTTGTACACACACACACACACACACTAACATGCACTGAGTGAACTCATTAGCCGCAGACCACAAGGACTAAGAATCAACAGAAAAAAACAAACCAGCTTTGAAAAGGGAAATCTGTAACTATAGCTTTAAATAAGTGCTCAAAAAGTATAACTTTCTGCTTTCTTCATTATTTTACTGGATGACTGCTGCTTCTTGTACAGTCCTGAAGCTTTCCAGTGTTTACATGTAAGCTTTTATCAGTCAGCAAGCCGAATAATTATTCACCCAGTTTGAGTGCTCCATTTCTGTCTCTCCCTCTCAGTCCCCAACCTGCCTATAGCAGCGCAGTGGCTGTGTATGTTCACAGAGCACACACTGTCCTATACATGAGGCCCTCTGTGGGGGAACTGCAGGCTTGCTTATGTAACACATGCAGCAGCCTGTACTACAGATGCATGCTGTCTGTGTCTGGCTTGTTTGCCGTGGGGTTTAAGGCTCTAATACTGGCTTCACTGCATGAACTGCAGCTGCTTTGTGCTGAAAAACAATACTTTTGACCAGATATCAGTTTTACTGAACATCATTTTGACATGGAGTTTAGAATTCAGCTATAGAGGCAATATGGGGACATGACAATTATGTCTTTTTGATGAATTTGTCAACAGGATATTGTTGCATTTTGATAATTGATTTTTTTAACAAGAAATTTGCCACGTACCAGCTAATTTGTGTCACACACTGTCTAAAAACAGGACATCCTCTAAGTGAGGTCATCAATTTGTTTCTGAGGAGGTGTCATGAAGCCCAACAATGCTGGTTGCCATATGAGAAATGCTTTCTCAACCTTACTTTTGATCTGTCTAACCATGGGCAAAGAGGCGTAGCTGAGGCAGGCCTTCAGCCTCCTGAAAAGCAGCTAAGATACGCCCACCTGTCAGTCAAATTATCCATACCCTTACTTATACAAATGTGTGCATAACTCTCAGCCTTGATATATTCAAAACAGGTGACTTAAAAAAAAATCGGCCATACATTTCTCATTAAAAGAGACATTATATATTGACTACAATGGTGTTTTGAACCAGACTGTAAACATGTTTATTTGTGCTGTGTCTTTTAAACATGGGGCTGATAGGGATTCCTCTGCTTTTTAAGTCAAGTGGCCTCTCGAGGAACTGCAGTTTTTTCAGTTCCTCTTGTGGTTTCATTTTTCAACACGACCAGCAGCAAGGGTATTTTCTCCCCCTGAAGGATAACACTTGCCACTTATGGTTTAAGTTACTTTATAGCTGTCAGCGCTCACTAGCTCTGCTGCCGTTGTCTGAATTACAGGACAGGATCTCGCTCAATTTTCCCTATCAGAGATCGTTGGGGCCTAGTATCTCCTCAGGCTGCTTTCACATCTACTCCCAGTAACAGTAATTTTTACCCGACTCTCAAGACCAGCCTGAGACAAAAGCTAACAAAGCAGACAGCAGGCAGAGGTGAAATGTGCCAGACTCATTTCCATGTATTGATTTGATATGTGTGATCAGGTTGTCCCTAGTATCACTATTGCTGTTGAGAATTACTTGATGAATTACTGTTGTGAGGTTTTGATCAATGACCTCTCGGTACAACCAATTTTCATTCTTTAAAGCAATATTTTTCACATTTGGAGTAATCTTTTTTTTCTGAGTTGTAAAATGTTGAGCGGTGATAAATGTGGAGCTATTGGTGGCAGAGAATTAGCTTAGCTAAGTATTAAGACAAGCAAATATAGGAAAAAACTAGTTTGTCGCTGTCAAAACATTCTAAAAACAACCAGCCAACACCTGTAATCAACACAATTGTGTAATCAGAATGAAACCGGAGGAGTAAAAATTGCATTTTATCAGACAGAAAAAAAGTAGCCAACTGCTCTTCCTGTGATATCAGTGAATGCTAAGCTAATGAGCCTTATATTTAGTGTACACAGCTAAGGATGGCATCAACCCAATCACCATTTTCTCGTATTCTTGCAAGATAATGAGATGTTTTGTAAAAGTTATACCTTCTGGTTTTATCAAATCATTACTGGTGTTCCCAAAAAAAAAAACATTGTCACATACCCATTACTCAAATGCAAAACCTTGAGCCAATCAAACTCCATCTTTATGTTTTTCCCCCTGATTTTTCCAGTTAGTGTGCAAATGATGCTTAACTGACCGTGCTGTTAAATATGCACTGCCTTTCCACACACCACTCAGCTGTAGTAGTGTGTCATCCAGTGACTGTGCGTCTAGGTAATTTGAAGTCCACTTAATCCTAATCTCTAATCCCATTTGACTAAACATTCTCTGCCATCTGGCCCTGGCGAGACAAGAAAACACTAGCACGCACCTACACACAGGCAGACAGACATGCAAGCAGCTAATCAGATGGGGCAGCAGCTGTAGTCGGAGACACTGTTGACTTGACTACCAGGATGAACCTTTTATTTATGAGAAATATTCCTTTGTCTACTGTGTGAGTGAAAGCATGTTTGCGGATAACAACAGAAGGCCAAATTGTTGGCAGGGCAGAAAAGTAGACACCACAGAGCGTTACAATCTCAAAGTAGAGTTTAAAGAATGTGAAGGACTTTGTTAAGAATGTGAAACCTTTTCTGCCTCCTTAGGCAAGACAGTGAAGCACCACAAAAGGTCAACTATCAGTCTGCCAGCTGTAGTGTGTACATGCTTTATTTCACCTTTATCATAAAGAGTATACACTGTCCCTATTTGTTCCCTTTAACATTATTTTCTCATTTTCACTTGTTTAAAGAATAATATGTGTCTCATGCATGCAAGCTTCCTCTGTTCAGGGTCATTGTTTTACTGTCTGAGAAAAGGACAAAGACAATTCAAAACGTAGGTGTTGCATAACCAAGTGAGAAACACAACACAGTCAGGTGTGACTCAATCAGATAGAAGCATTGAGTTTTTCTGTGTGCACATGTGATATGACAGCCTTTTTAGTATGTTCCATAATAGCAATAAAATAAACACACACACCAAGACCACCACTATTTTCTGACTGTGGTTTTTCTATCATGAGTCATAGATTTGTATTTTTGTAGCTACATGCATAATGGATTACACACAAACACACACACAGGGCAAGGGTTGCAAAAAAGGGATCAGTGTGAAGCTTCCTAATCCAGCCCAGACACAATGTTTTAGAGTGTTTCAATGAGATCTGATGTATGCATCAAGTGCAGCCAAGTGTAGACCATCATTTATTGATGTTTGAGTGTGTGTGCATGAAAGAGAGAGATAGAGAGAGAGAGAGAGAGAGAGAGAGAGAGAGAGAGAGAGAGAGGGAGAAAGAGAAAGAGAGAGAGAAAGAGAGAGAGAGAGAGTGCGTGTGTGTGCCTATAGGGATGAGCGAGGTTCAATGAGTTTATGCAGCTCCCGTTTCTCTTTTTGTCACGCTGTCTGGCTCCTGTAGTGGCCACCGCATATGAAAAAACGGCAGAAGGACCAGAAGAAGACGAAGAGATTTGATTAGATGTGAAAAGCCTCTAAAGAAAGTGTCATAGGAGCAGTGTATGCATGGCTTCCTATAGTCTCTCTCCCTCTCTGTCTGTCTGTCTGTCTGTCTGTCTGTCTCTCTCCCTCCCTCTCTGTCTGTCTGTCTGTCTGTCTGTCTCTCTCCCTCCCTTCTCTGTCTGTCTGTCTGTCTGTCTCTCTCCCTCCCTCTCTGTCTGTCTGTCTGTCTGTCTGTCTCTCTCCCTCCCTTCTCTGTCTGTCTGTCTGTCTGTCTCTCTCCCTCCCTCTCTGTGCTGCATATTTCCTGGCTAGTTATGCAATGCGGGGGCCGCTCGGTACTTTTTTCCCCTTCTTCGTCTACCCTCCCCAATCCAGAGCATGACATGCCTTCCTGTTTTTCCAGCAACCCAGTGAACTCTTTTCCCAGGGCAACACTTGGGAGGGCACGCTCTCACAATGCACTCATAACACACATACACATCATACAAGTACAGAACACAAACTTTAGTGACACATTGTAAGTAATGTAGTTATTTAAGACAAAGCTTCTTGGCATTGAAGCATTTTTTTCAGTGGGCTGCATAAATGCCATTGTCTCACTCCTCCAACACCTACACTTTGTATATTTGGCATGTGTCCCTCTCTCATCTGTATTCATATCAAAATAAACCCCCTCCTCCATTCTCCTGTCCATCTCATCTCTCATTTATCTATCCCTCCACATGTTTTCACCTTTGCTCCCTGGGAGGAAATGGGAGTGCCAGCCCATAAAGGACCAACAAAGCAGACCGACTGCCTGTTGTGTGCGCTGTACTCTGCAGTGCACTGTATGTTAGACAAAGAAGGCGTGTGTGTTTATGTGTGTGCGTGTATATCTGAGTTCCTCCATTGTCAGTGGCTTAAGCGCCGGAGCCTGCTTTTTCCCGCCAGTGCGGTGTTTTGTGGGCGGGGTTCTGGCAGGAGTCAGCAGCAACAAAGGGACAGAGCTTCCCGCCCGATATGCTAATTAGCTCCGAGTGGGCGGGACGGGGTCCCTCCCCTACTGCAGTGCTTAACTCTTTCACTGCCAGGGTACATGTTTGTTCTTCACCTTTACGGTGAGGCAGTCCTCAGAAAAACGAAACAATATGGGAAGTCCAAAGAAATGCTAGACGAAGTAAAATAATTGGGACTTTACCTTTATGTAGTTTAAGTTCAGATTAAAGAAGTATGCCCTACTTGTGTGGTTTATATTCCTGTATTGGAGTATTTGATGGCGGCATGTATAATTTTCCTCAAATTTAGATACATTTGGTAGCTGCAACATGTAATGATGAAGTTGTATTAATGAAAAAACTTAACAGTAGATCTTCAAGACAGGGCCTGATATTTTGTAACTGGTGCAAAATTAACCTCAGAGCTAATAAATCAGCATTTTGATAATGGATCGAGTGACTGTGTTAGAGGTCTCTATGTGAAAGGGATTGCATTGTTTGACAATTGCACAGAAATTTTTCACCTGACTCCAAAGATATCCCCTAGCTCATACTTCGGTTTATGATACTGTAATTTTTCAGTATTGATTCACTTGTAGCCTACAGCTCATCAGCTGTAGGCTCACTGACCTATTCAACTCCTCTCAGGAGCTGGTAGGGACAAAGCACTGAGAAAGTACATTAAAAAAAACAGACTGGATTTGCAGCTGTTCTTAAACTGTGAATAGGTCATTTTTAGCAATGTGCTTAAGATGAGCAGAGTCACATTGGAAATAAAACTTCACTTTATAAATCTTCCTTTTGACCGGAATAAGGAGGCAGGATATAGCCTTAAAAGGCTCCTGCAGAAGTCTCTGTGTCATGTTAAGGATATATAGATTGCAGAGAGTCTGATTCTGTAATGATTTGTTGTTTTTCTAACAGTGCTATGTGTGAGTGCAAGAGTGTTCTGGTGAGCTGAAAAGGGTATGAGGTATCATTATGTTCACAACACCCACTCCTGCTGTCATTACCCTCTTCCCACTCCCTTACAGTGAATATTCCTGCCTCTTACCTGTTGGTTCCACACACAAGCTTATCCACCTGACCTCTCTGAGTATATTTATAGGGTGCTTGCATCTGCTTAAATTTGAGGTGAAAAAATCTGCAAATGTTAAGAAATTTTCAGGAGTTTAGTGAACATAGCACAGTGCTACAGTGTAGTTAACCTTTATATTATCAAAGTTTAACCCCTTAGAGGGGGGTGAGGCAAGTCTCAGTAAATTGCGGACAGTGGGTCTGTTCCATAGCTACTGCTTTCACAAGCTTAAACTAATGTACTCGCATGGTTCGTCTCTACAAATGCCACCTCTACTGAACTCAACAACCACACCTGTAGCTAGCATGATAGCAAAAACAGATGATACCATTGACTATAGGAAAGTTCAATGACTCCTGTGGTAGTGTTCCCTACGTTTTCTCTCGCTGTTCCTCCTTTACTCTGCTAATCAGGCACAGATCACTGCAGGAGCCCACATTTGTCAACAGAGCTGTCGATCACGTGATGTCACATCCACTTATTTTGAAATTAAATAACTAATTAAAACCCCCCAAAAAAGCGCTTAGCAGAAAATGGACACAGGAATTGCAGTAACTATAATGACAGAAACCATGTGTGAAAATTATTTGATGTGCATTTGAATTCTATAGTTTGGGCTCTTTCACTCTGTTATCATGAAGGAGGTGGGGTTTATGACCTATACTGCAGTCAGTCAGCAGAGGGAGCTCTAAGTGTTTTCACCTCAAAGCAAAGGAGCTCATTAGGTGTTCATACTAATACAGTCTTTGGAAGGTAAATGAAAGAGCTTCAAAGTTGCACAGAGGCTGACGTATGAGGACTGTACTGAAAGCAATAAAGCTCTTTATGAAGGACGACAGTTGAATTTTTTTTCTTTTTGGGATACCCTGAAAGCTACCAGTGCAACCTGTTCTTTGGATTTTACAGTATGTCAATGATGTATTGACTGTATTGTAAGCTTGTGCTGCTTAAAAGTGGCCAACAAATTAAAGGAAATCCAAGTCCAATAAAATCACTAAATATTCGTTGACAAGTATGTTTTCTGGAGGTTTCAGGCATGTCTCCTTTTTGCCTCATTGGTAATCGAGTGTGGAGTAGCACCGACAAAAGTCAAAGGAAAAAAATACTTTGGAAAACCACAGCAGTGTTTCAGAAACTAAATCGTGAAACCAAATAATGTTTAGCAACATCATGCTCAAAAACTACTCTCCTCTTGTCACTCCTCAGGAGTATAGACTGTGTGTAATTTGGAGTTTTGGCACACTTGCATTTTAAATGAGACTGCATTACTGGTCTTCTGACTTGCTGAGAGACCCATTGTGATGAGAACAATGAGACCACATGATCATCCCATGGATGCATGTGACATACAGCAGCCCTAAAGCTGTATTAAAAGTCATCAAAATTTTAAACCAATCTGAAACAAAACCCTTTTGTTTGAGCTGCGAGGTACTGCATGCATCTTTCACCAGATTCTGAGAACAGAAAATAAATCTATTTCAGCTTCTGTTTGTTATTGATACTTCTCTAAAGAACTCTTAAACCTGCAGTGAAAGTTAACGGTTGAAGCTGGACTTTCATAGCCATCACAAAGCAGATGTTTGTGTGTAAAATGGTTTCTAACAGCCCATGACTTTCTCATGTTTTAAGCGTGTTATGTAACACAGGGTAACTTTAGATGGCATGTAGACCAATAGCAGCTGTTTCACACACGTGCTCACACACACATGGTCTTCGCCCCATTTCAAACAAAGGGCCCTTTTATGTGAGGAGGCTGTGTGCTTCAACATGCTAAGCTGAAGGTCTCACACTTCTCAAACTTCATCAAATATTTGAGATACTCTCACTGTATTCTGCATAACTGTATTTATATAGTGCAAACGTTTTCACTGTATATTCCTCATATCTGCTCCTGTATTACGACAGTCCAGCTATGAGACATAGTTATGCAGAATCCTTCGACAGCTGACACACAACATTTTGGATATGTGATCCAGGCACTGAAGTTATGTAATGCTCTCGAGTGATCCTTTAACAAGCAGAGTCATTCAATTGTTTTTCCTCCGTGTTTGACCTGTTTATGAATCCAGAGTGTACGTTTCTTGCTTTTTAATAAACATGAAGAACATTCAAAGGTTTATCATGTGCAAAGAAAGAAGCTAAATCATTTGACTGGACCTGGAACTACAGTACTACACACTACACAACCAATAAACATAGGTTCAGACACAGGTCACCCCCATTTAGGACTAAGCGCCCCATGTTAAGTTTTCTGCCCCTGAGCTAGTCTTGGTACTTGACTCTATCATCTATTATTAATAAATAGTTGGCTTAAACTTTTCGGAGCTGCAGCAGTGTGTTATCCTTTAGTAGTGCACACACTGATGCTTTCAGGCAAAGAAAGTCCCTAATGGACAAATAGAGTTCTTTGAACTAAATTTCATTAAAATAACAGGATTCGTAATAAGTAGATTAAATTGTAGATAATGCTTTGGTGTCGTCTTGTTCAGATAGAGCTCTTTGTTGTGTAAAAAAGGAGTTTTCAAGCTTTTTAAGTTTTGAATTCATTCACATTCCATGTTTGTTTCACACATGATCATTTCAGAAACCTCTTTGACCCTTTCCGTAACCGAGTTATGTTTTCTGTCATTTGAAATAAACAGCCAACCTCAAAAAAGGAAATGCCTATCTTCATTAAATTTGTGCAGAATTCTTTATTTGAAATCTTAATGAATCACTTGCCCTTCTACAGCCACACAAATACACATACAGGCGTGTTTCGTGCACACAGACGTGCTGCCCGGTACAGTTAAGATCAAAAGTTATAACCGGCACTAACTGACTGATTTACATTGGGGCTGGTGACAACAACGACTGTCTGCTGATATGGATTAGGCAGAGCTGTTGTGTTAGTTAGGTGTGTAAGAGAGAGACAAGGAAGGAAAAAGAGACCGACTATTGTTGTGTGTTTGAGGGGCAGTCATAGTTCCTTGAAAGGCGGGAGTGGAAGCAAACAGAGGGAAACAACAGATGAATGAGTATCACTCACACAGTTTGGTTGATAAGGTGTTCCCTCCTCGGGCGGTTAACGGTTAACAAACGATCCGTTTGGGTCGAGCTCTGCTGCAGGCGTGCCGCTCTGAGAGGGAAAGTTATCATGCAGGAGGGAAATTTGCAAAACAATTTAAGGGGAAGTTTTGGACTATCTAAGAATCTTACAACTGTTGGACAAATCCAGCTTACAAGAAATGTCCTTGCTCTGCAGGTGTTTGGTCCTGTGATAAAAAACTGATACATTTGTTTATAGTGACTCCTTTTTCCACTAACACCAGTCTCTAACCTACCATAATGTTAAGTATTTGCATATTTAACATCCTCATTTCATTATAAAATGAGTTGTAGAAAAGTGAAAAGGTAGTGTGGCCCAGACTATTGAGAAGGTGTGGGTAAGGTGCTAACCTTTACATGATTCCAATAGTCTGGGTTTTAATGAGTTTTAATATCCCATGATAGAGGCTGAACCACCCTCACAAGAATAAAAATCCAGAACACTTATATCATGTTGTTTTTTGGCACCAAAGTGAACATTTACACATCATTTATTTGAAACTCCCAGCCTTTAAGTTTGTGCCTGAGTCAGATTTAGCTCTCTGTCATTGTGTGCTTCATGCTGTCTGTTAAAAGACAGTAAATAACTGATGTTTGTCAGGAGTGATGCAGTGTTAAATTTGAATGCCTGCCATTAGGGAAGTAAAGTGAGACGTGGGTTCCTTATTTATTATATGACAGTTATGGCACAAAGCCAGATCTGTGCCTTGTGGTCTGTACTACACACACACACACACAGACACACACACACACACACACACACACACAGACACACACACACACACACACACACACACACACACACACACACACACACACACACACTCTCACACACACACACACACACATAGACAAGTAACTCCCGATTCCAACTGCAAGATACAGTATTTGCCTGCTATCTTTTTTTATTTCACACCCAATTCAAATTGTGAGTGTAAGGAGTGCTCCTGTCCCTCTCCTCAGATCTGCTTCTTTCTGGTTGTATGAGCAGCGGTTGCATTTTGACCTATAAGATAGTACAGTATCTGTGTGCTGCTTTCTTTTCCATATATAACTCCTGACAGGCTCTCCTGTGTCCCCCTGCCCTACTTTAATCCTTCCAGCACTCTCACTGTACAGTACAGCAGGACGGAGCATGCAGCTGGCTCCTCCTCCGGGGAGCTAATTCTCTCAAAAACTGTCGTTATAGCAGTCAGCATGGCTGGTATCGATTCCCCAAAGATGATGTTTGTCTGTCTAGTGATTTTAGGTTGTGTAATGCTCCAGCATCCCTGCCCACAGAGCTGACACTTTAATAGATCACTTGTGTCATATTTGGTAGAAGCCAAATATCAAAGTGCTCTCTAATTTTGGGGGTGCAGCGGACTTCTAATGCTTTGATCTTGAAAAGGCATGTCATTCATACTGGATGTGTTCATCTTAATTGGATGGTTTGGCAGTCTTTCATAAACTGATCCTTTGGCGCCCCCTTGTGTTATGATAAGGAACATGATTAAAGTACATCTTGTGTAACATGAGAACACACTGTAACCTTAGGGCATTTAATTATTAGACTCATGTGTAAATATAATCAAAATATCTGTGGTGCTTAAAGATGTCGTGACACTAAGCGCTATATGAGCTCAAACCCTCCAGAAAAGATTAATTGAGGATACTTTATGAAGTCACTACTTAAGGCAAAGAATGGAAACCATTCAGCAGGTTGAAAATGCTGTTGGGTTATGATGTTATAAATCTTCTTTTAATAATTCCTTTGAATCTGAGTCAGTTCAGCCTCAGGTTTCATGTGTGTGCTGTGGATTCCAAACCATATTTATTTCTTTACCATTTTTAATATTCTTTTAATCTTTAGATTTTATTTATTCATGTATCACTTTTTACACCAGAAACCTTATTTTTCCCTCTTGTCATGATTGCATGCCGTGCAGCAATTGCTTTTCCCTATTTTATTATATTTTTTTCACAAGAGGACATGTAAGGAAATCACTGAGAAGTTAAATCAGCCATACTCCATTTAATGCGTTTTACAAAAAATATTTTGGAGTTTCAATTAACTTGTATTTCCTCCATTTGTTTAGATGCTTCCTCATCGATCGCCTTACTGCTTCCTACATTTATGCTACAGTAAGTCGACCCAAAGGATCACAGCCACAGATCTACTCTTTACAGCTCATTCAGTTTTTTTCAGCTAAAGCCCTCATTTGTAAAACTGAACCTAATTAGGAGCTTTTAAGTCTTTTTTATATTTAATTAACTTAATTGAATTAATTTGGGGTTTTAATGATCAGATGCAATGGATAGTTTAACAAAATTGATACATTTGTTCATATAAGGACAAACTGGTGTGATATCACTTGATTGCCTGGATATTCTGAAGTCCTATAGTAGCTTCCTAAAACTTTTTACAATACATGTATCTCTTACATTGGCAGTGCATTAGGAAGGAATCTTTAAATGGCCAGAACAGACAAGAGGAGCAGGATGAAGGCATTATTAAGAGCTACTGATACATTTTTTAAGACAATGATGAAAACCTGTAGATATGCTGGGATTCAGTAATGAGGCCAGAATTAGTGTTTGTGAACTTCTCAGCTTCTGAAAGAAGCCCATTTGCATCTTAAATGAGCTGCATCAGTTAAGATGCATCACCGGTCAGCACTTGTCATGTAAAATATAAGTAAAATGATGTTTCCCTTCATTGGGTGTGCTGAGAGCTAATCCTATAATGAAGACACTGCACTTTTAAATAACCTGATAAATGATGAAGCTGATGTCGTGTTGCTGGTGTAAATAATCTGTACAGACACAGAACATCAATGTTTGAATGTAATAAAT
Source organism: Notolabrus celidotus (assembly GCF_009762535.1). NCBI lineage: Eukaryota > Metazoa > Chordata > Actinopteri > Labriformes > Labridae > Notolabrus > Notolabrus celidotus. The sequence continues at coordinate 10,569,973 of NC_048287.1, read as the reverse complement.
GACAAGTTTATTGTTGCACAAAATGTACAAAATAACAAGCAAATGGACAGCCCCATCCCGCCCCTTTAGTGCCCCACCCCTCCCGCTGGTTCATTCGCCATAATGAAGCTGAATTTCTGAAACCTATGACTACGGCAAGTCCGATGGTCCAAGCCAAACGCATGGTAATTCTGAGAGACAACACATACCCAATTTCAGCGTCACTGAACAATTAAAAATGAATAAAAACACCTTATTTACACATTTCTGTCAGAACTTTTACAACATGCCATCTATATATTTATACAGAATATGCTTGTGCACATACCCCTGTATAGAAAATATATTATAAGATCAAATTAAATTAGACTAAGGGCTATAGACATCCAAAGTACAGCACTTCTTTTTAATCTCCTTTTGAATCTTTTTTATTGTCATTTTTATTTCCCACTTAATCAATTACTAAGTTCTCAAACAACTAAAATTAGAACCTCGGTTTTATATAGATGTGTTTTTCCTTAAGGACCCAAGCTGTCCATGAAGATGCCTGTAGAGAAAAACTTCACATATTTACACTGGAACACTCAGATCTCTCCCTTAAGATGCACAAATATGACCTTTTGACTTGTGTGTTACGTTGAATGTTCTTGGCTGTTCCTAACTCTCATATTTATTCAAAGTGATGACTCACGATGTTAAACTAGAAGATTTCATCCCCCTCAGAACACCGCCCTTTCAAGTCTGTTTTGATGATGTAATAAAAGAATAAACCAATCAGCTTTGGCACAGGGTGAACGAGTAAGTGTGCTGCGGTTTCCTAGAATATGCAAATCCTACAGGTCATTCCTCCCTGTTTGTGCACTGATGTAAAATAACACAATTACTGAAAGCTTTCTCCAGGCTTTGAGATTTCACATGTTAGTGCAAAAAAGGGATGATTAAACAAATTTTTCATGGTATCTAAAAAGTAAATAGTACTGTGATATCTAAACCACATTAGCACCATGGAGAAAGAGAGAGAGTGAACGGCATTGTTCAAGTAAAGCCAGACAACTCACAAGATGTTTGTGCTGAAATATTTACAGCATCAGGGCACACAATGTGGATGTGTCAAGGAAAAACTACGTATTCCATGAATGGATGGACGGACGGATGAATGGATGGATGGATGGGTGGATGTGTGGTCATGAAATAGGAGTGAGAATGACAGGGCATGAGGAAGAGATCAGGGTGAGAATGAAGAGGTCCTAAAAAGACTACTCATGTTGGTACCTCTTTTCCTCCAGCTGCACTGATGCAGGAAATAAAGAAAAGAGGCAGAAGCAAATCTCCGGAGTGTATCCATCACATTGCTTCATTATGAATCAGAAATCAGTGCAGCTGAAGGAGAAAGCACGTTTGTTAAAACTGAGTGTGTGACGGGGCAAAGGGAAGTCTCTGGGGTCAGTTTGGGATCAGATTTCAGGGGGAAGGAGATGATGTTTTTAAAGTGTGTGCAAAAATACTCGTCATACTACTGCTGGAACATGAACCCTTTTTTGTACATCTTCAGGATGCCTCAGTTCTGACCTTAAATTTTGCAATATAGCTTCCTCTTTAATCCTACTTCTTTCTCCTCTGCAGCTTGTGTTTCACTCGTTTTAATATATATCTATATCTTCTTTCTGGCTTTTTTTCTCTTTTCTTACTTTACAAAATGAGAGACAGAATGATGGACAGCTGACAATATATATAATTATTTTCCTCTTCTTATTATCATCAGGTTTCTGTGAACCTGGAGATGAATTTCTTTGTTCGTTGTAAACAAACAGGTTTCAGCCACTGGCATTCGTTTCCTCCTTCAAGTGCACTCCTTTTCTTCCTCTCTCCCCACCTCTCTCCTAGTCTTCATTGCAGGAGGGCCCTGATTTGTTTGGAGGTGCTGTCATCGTTTAGATGCCGTGTTGTGTACCTGAAGATGAAGGTGACAAAGTGAGAGGTGTTGAAATCAGGATGCACATCATGTTTGTGTTAATCTCTGAAGCACAGGCTCACACACACCTCAGTGCGTTCAGGAGTCCCTCCACACTGTTGGATGGCTGCTCTTTCAGCACCTTGATGCAGCCCTTCATCTGTGTGACACAAAGAGAAAAACAAGGTGTTACAGAAAGGTCAGCGGCCTCAGATCCACCTGATCTCCTGCTGCATGTGGCAGCCACACAAAAAAGCACCTATCGTTAAATGGACTTGTACTTTTATAGTGCTTTCATGGTCACTTAAAGCATTTTTGCACTACTTGTCACATTCACCCATTCACATACTGATGGTAGAGGCTGCTATCGTAAGTGACCATCAGTATTAGCTAATCTCATTCATTCACACACCGCTGAACAACAGCAGGAGTTCAGTGTCTTGCTCAAGGACACTTCAGCATTTGACTGCCGGAGCTGGGAACAAACCACCAACCTTCAAATTGAAAGACGACCAACTCTACCCACTGAGCCAGAGCGCCCCAACAAAAAGCTGCCCCATTACAAAAGAAACAGATCTCAACTGTACATTATCATACTGCTGCATTACAGAGTGTAGCTGCTATAAACGTAGGGGCACTGACAAATAGTTCTTATATTACCACCTCAAAATCACAAAAAACTAAAATGTTGAGTGAAATTTTGAAGGTAAACTGAAAGGTCAGATGTGCTTTACCTTCAGATTTAAATAAATAACTCCAAGATGAGTGTCCATATTTTGGAGTCATTTTATACCTCCCTACTCCCATTATGCAACAATTTTAAAAGCTAATGTTAGCCAATAAGTTATGAATTTCATCAATAAAAATGATGAGCTTTGACATAGGTGCAACCTGCAGGAGAGCGTAAGGATGAGGTCAAGGGAAAATGGCGGCCATCGGAATTCAGTTATTTGATCAATGAGGGCTTTTACTGATAGTGTTGGTCTTTAATAGACTCCTAGAATTGTCAATGTTCCTTTTGGCCACACATATAATGTTTCATAAGAAATGAAGGAACCCCCCTTCATCCTCATTTAAATAATCATATTGCATACAGCTAAAGCAGCATCAAAGATGAAACTTCCAAACTTCACAAAGAAGCCCAAACTATTGCATGGGTAGTAAGCTTTTTAAAGCAGGAGGGAGCAGCTTTACAGAATGTTTTATTACCCATGAGGGTTAAAAAAGTACATAACACACACAATGTAAGGCGGCAGTAACAACTAATCAAGCTTCCCCACAAGATATTGATCCTCCTGGTATATGACATCAACTTGTACCAGCCTCCTTGTCTGTTCTCTGAAAACTAGTACACTACAAGATTGTGCATATAAGTGTGTATACTCTTCTAAAGATTCTGATTGACTGGCCTTTAAGTTTCCTTTTTATTTCATCAGTAAAAATACTTCTGATGGACACGTGACAAGACGTTGCTGCCGGTCGTCGAGGGATAGAAATCACAGAGATGTTTGGATCAGTTGTGTGCACTTACATCAATTTTGGAGGTCTTGGCGAAAGCTCCGACAGGGTGAACGTGATCATAGAGAATGATGACTCCCACCATCACCCTCATACAGAACAGCATGGTGTCTGTGTTGGTGAACCGACAGCGGTACTCCCTGGGGGGGGGCAGTCACAGAGGAAAGCAGTGTCATGAAAAGTCAGTGAGAGAGCTGACATTAAATCAAGGTGACCTCAGAGAAACAGAGAATATTGCTGCTGTTATTTAAAGAACTGAAGGGTTTTGCCAAGTTGCAGCTGACTTTTCATTCACATAATGACATCTATTTAAAATGTTTCAACATTTCAGAAGTACCATGAAGGGCTCTCTGGATGATTTGCTTTATGAATAAGTTTGATTCAGTTTATCAAATTAGTGGCTCAAACTTGAGAAGGCGTCTTTTGTGTTCACTTTGAAAAGGCTTCATAATTGAAATCTAGGCTTCTGACCTCTGTAGAGGACAAGGACGAGAGTGGATGTATTGAAGAAGGGATGATGTAGGAAGAGGAAATTAAGGAAAGTACTCACGGAGTCTCCAGCATTACACGGCACACACAGGCCATGGTGCTCAGACAGTCTGTGGTGTCCTCGATGGGCAAGGTCTTATTCTGAAAAGATTTAAAACAGGAAAAATTTGCTTAGAAAAACACTGCCTCTAAATTATGTTAATGTACACATACAAATGTTTATTCTTACCCTCACTATCAGATAACCTGATAAATCCTCTGTAGTTTATTAACTGATGAGCAAAATGTTCCACCACAAGGTGGAGACAGAGCAGATCTTCAGAGCTTAGGTAAAAGTTTAGGGGCTCTACGGCACTTTATTAAAATGCAGTCATGACCAGCATGTCATCTACATTTTACATGAGCCTCAAAAGGATTTCTCAAAAGCTGAGCTGTCAGGATGCACTGATGTGCAAAGTTTAAAAGTTGCTGCCTCCTAAAATAGTGTTTTGACAGAAAATGCAAGGAGAGGAGGGAAGTTTTCACGCAATGGTCCAGCATGGGCACTTTGAGGTAAAGCTGTGGTAAAGTGTACGAGAGCATCCATTTATGAACTCCACAACTAACCAACATGCCCTGAGTCAGTACACTGCTTGTGTACTGACTGGTTCAGTAAGATGCTATGTTCAATCAATTTTTGTAGCTTTATCAATACTTGAGTTCAGTTTTCTCATGTTATATTATAAACTGTATTCTGTGCTCTAAGGCTTTGTACTTCAGCACAAGAATTCTTGACACTGGCCAAAGATGTGTAGAAATCAATCTCAGTGTAGGGCCTTTTATTCATTTTTATCACATGATTTATTTGTAAAGCTGATTCTCTTCAAGGACTGATGGAATCCACATCAAATCTGTGCTCTTGATTTTTTTACTTACCAATCAAAAGTCTGTGTTTGATAAATGTGATAACCTTTTCACTTTATGCAGGTTTAGAATGCAACTACATAAACTTATTTAAGTTTTATTTAAGAGCACAAATCTGAGGTGCTGAGTTTCGACAACTGCACCAAAGTTAAATGCACTTTTTTTTACATTTACTATTCAAAGTTTATGGTTCAACTCTTCGTTTTACTGAAAATGTTATCTTAATTTCACTCATTTAGCATTTTCAAAGAAAGCCTCTATAAAATGTAGCACTTTAGCTGAAATAATTGATCTAAATTATTTCTCTAACACTGACTTCAGGTCTCCACATCAATATCTGAGAGGGAAAACTGACCCCAATCCTACTCCTACACATTTTTATCCAATCCAATCCACTTTATCTATATAGCGCATTTAAAAAACAATCACGTTTAGCAAAGTGCTGCACAGTGAAGAAAATACAATTCTAGACACCTTCTTGTTCACTCTGTCACTTGTGCTTGAGGATTTCTTTCAGGGGCAGTAAAACAACCTACAACAGTTATATCTTGACTGCAACTCAGTTTTGAAATGACCTGTTATAACTTTAAATGAGTCTTGACCCTAAGCATACTTCTGCATATGTCTGATTTGGAATGAATTGTAATATTACCTCTGAAACAAACTTGGTAGTGGCGTTACTCAGAGTCTTCAGCATGGGTGTTGCCTCAGCATAGAACAGGGACATCCGATTGGCCATCTCATTGTTGACCTCGTTCTCTGCTTCCAACTGCAACACAACACAAGCAAGATATTATGTCTTTAACAAACATCATCACTATTAATATTGTCATACATCAGTGAAGAAACCAATCCTTGCAGGATGCTATTACAGTCTTTGTTAGAGGGATAGTAACACCTCCGTCTCAGCTGTTAATAATTAAAGAGAGAAAGTGAAACCCAGCTGCTTCTGCTCAACACTTCAGCTCACAGACAACATCAAAAACCTGAGCCTGTCTCTCAAACTCACCTGCTGGTTGTTCAGCCTGTTCCTGCTTATAGTCCTCCTGTAGTAGCTGAAGTCATTCTGAATGGCTGGGTTTGTCATCTGCATTGTGACAGGAGAGGTAATTTAGATTTTCAGAAGGCAACAGGAGATATTGATTTCTCGGTACATTAAAGGTCAGTGTCTGGGGGCTTTAATTAAATCGAAAATGAATTCTATTCACCTTTAGTTCGTCAAAGCTGAGCGTGAAATGAAGGATCTCAGCAAACTGTTTGGCCAGAGCCTGCTCTCTCTCCAGGTGTTGCATGGGAGCGTACGGTGGGCTGGTCAGCGCCTCCAACAGGCTGCGTAGGGCATTCTCTGCAAACATACCTTTGTTTTAAAAATGTATCTGCACAGGCTGGAATCTGCACACCACACTGCTACAACTGTATAGGTTCTTTAATCTCCTCTCGTCAGATTGCTGTAATTCTCTCTAGCCAAGCCCAAATGTGACCGCAGTTTCATGTCCCCAGATTTAAAATAAAGAAATTAAATGCAGCAGCAAACTTTAAACTGGTTCAAACTGTTAAAACATCTCACTCCACTTCTGTCACTGTGTGTTCATAGGAATGGACCCAACAATTTTAAATGGAGTGGGATCTGGCCCTGTGAAGACTGACAGACCTTTGGATCACCTCTCAGAGGAGATGTTCTCAAAGAGGGGGCCTTCTGGCTGAGATTTAACATTTAATATGACCAGAAATGTACCATCACAGCCCTCAGGCTTTGGAGCTACATGTCTGTTAAACACTCAGAGTGGTGGCTCTTTTTTCCTAGATATTTTTAGGCTAGCATCGTTGCTCCAGGCCTGGGAGTCATGGTTCTTTAATCCATCAGCTGCCACTTTGGTCCAAAGTGAAATACATCAGCAACTATAGCTTCATGGATTATTATGAAATGTGTTTAATTCATGTTGCTAATAGGATAAACCCTGATAACTTTACTAGCGATTGCACCTTTCTGCATCAAACACAATGCAGCTTGGCCGATCAGGAATTTGAGTGTGTTGTATAGTTCAGTGATACCATAGCCACAAGGAGAGATGAAGAGCAGACTAAGGTGATCTGTTAAGATTTAAATCTTTCTGCATTTCTCTTCAACTCCTGGTGACTCAAGTGACATCACTTGAGGCAAACTATAGGAATCTTGACATCTTCCTCTGGAGCAAAAGAAGGCTCTGATCAAATTATTCTGCATATTTAATAGACTAGAAAAAAATCCTCTTTTGAAGTGCAGTTCTGTTCAGATTACTTTTTCATATGGACTACTAACATTGTGCAAACATTTCCATTTGCACAATACTTGGATTCATGAAAAACCTGCAAAGCTAATGGCATTTCCATTCCATCTGCCTCAGCCGTACTGTGTTTGTGATCAGGGCTACTTAGCAAGTATAAGCAAGCTACTGTAGTATGCTAATGTAACACACTGAACATGATAAACAATGTAAACATGCTACATTTCCTATTGTAAGTACACAGACATTAGCAGTATCATCAAAGCAGCATTGGGCTTGACTTATGTTAAGAAATAGAGAAGACTTAAATGCTGAGTACACATTCAAATTACTTGTCAAGGAGGTTAATTTGAGAGTCCAGAATACACTACGCTTACTTAATAATGAAGAAATCTGGTAATGTAGGTTATTTAATCTCCTTTTGTACTTTCTCTTTTTTTTGTCTCTCACTTGCATGTTATTCAGTGAAATGTTGGCACAGAGCAGGAAGCATGGATGCTAACTTTGAAGTCTTTCTATGACACACTGGGGTCAATAGCTAAGTTTTTACCCCCTATGACCGCAGGCATCAGCAATCAATTTCTGCAACTTTATTAACATCTACTGTAAGAGATCACACTGTAACTTATCTAACACCCCGATCACCGTGACCCTGGATCAGTGACCATACATTACCTCTGTGTCACATCTGTTATTGAACCAAAGCCTTTTCAGTAGTATGCTGCCTCAAACCAATCAGACACCAGAGCTGGACCTCAGAAGCTGTATGTCGCAGTAATGCCTCAGAAGCAAACTCCCTTGAGGCTCCATCCCTTCCTCTGCGTTAAATATGCATAAGGGCCCTCTATAAATACAGCTGAGAAGTGTTTCATCTAAAGGGCCTGGCCAGAAACACGCTCTCCCTCCTGCTATTAGCACAGAGCGCTATCCTGAGCCCTGATTCCCCTGGGTTTATTTTGACAGATTGGATTGAGAGACACTGCAGCTGTTTGTTTACTTTACACGGGGCCTCTTAACCTCTAATTCCCCCTTTGATCAAACACATGAATAAAAATAGAGAGGTGGTGCTGTGAGAAAAAAAGGGAAGGGTCATATAGTTTGCACTCCCCTGGTCATTAAGATTTGATCCCTTGTTATCCTTAATGAGGGCAGGAAGGAAAAGTCTACAAGATATCTGTTGTGCTGATGCATTAGCCCTGATACATTACCATTAATAATTAGTCAGCCCTCTTTCTACGGTAAGCTGAGAACACAATGTCCATGAGATCAAAGTATTATTGGAAGGCAGAGCAGAGGCGGCAGCCAAACTCCATTTATCTGCTCATACTTCTCTCTCTCTCTCTCTCTCTCTCTCTCTCTCTCTCTCTCTCTCTCTCTCTCTCTCTCTCTCTCTCTACTCTGTCTGTACTGGACCAACATGTACCACTGTTTCCTTAGCAACGGCTGCCTGCCTGCTAGGTCAGGATGCTGCAGAGATGGCTGGGAGGACATAATGGTGTGTGTATGTGGGTGTATATGTGTTGTCGGACTGAAACGCATGTTAAGTCAGACTGCTGGTACATGAAGTGAAGCTGTGAAGCAGTAGAGAACAAGATGAGCTTCTCCCCACTGCTCATCATGATTACAATCTGCATGTACATTAATCTGCCTCATATTTAAAGAGCAGATTCAATGTCATTCTATGGACTTCTATTTCCACAAGAGAGTGTTAAATCTACTGAAATGTCTGCATCAATTAAACGTTCTAGCCATGCTCACCCAGTCGGAGGGAGAACTCGTAGAAGCGCTTCAGTTTGGCCACGAGGGGGCACACTGCGTTCCAGGCCTTCTCCTGGAGAGCGAGGTCGCCTGGGTTCTGGATGGCCTGTGGGCAGAGAGCACAGGCAGAAGCCCAGATGTTATTTAAAAAAATGATTTTAAAACCTCATCATCTCTTTCTTCCTCTCTTCCTTTAAGCAATCTTTAACTTTTGTGAAGCATTTTCATTTTTGGTTTTTAAATAGAGAGGGGAACAGGCAAAAATTCTGCCATGACAAGATATCATATCAGGCCCAGCCACCACAGCTCAATCCAACGTTGGACAATTGCTATAAACATACCCCTGTTATCACCTGATCAGTTAACAGCTTTGAAAACAGTAACTCTGTGTTACATTCTGAAAATCAGGCATCATTTATCAGAAGAGAAAAGGTGTGATATTTCCTCAGAAACATCTGCAATCATCTTTAATCTTATCTATTCTAACACCTCACCTTATCTTTATATGTCACCTCAGACTTTACTTATCAACATACAGTATCTACAGGGAGGTGTAGAAATTATATCTACATGCATCTTGTGATGCACTTGGACACATCATCAGTGATAGTACCTGGGGTAACAAGGGAAGGGTAGAAAAAGACATTTTAATTTGACTGAAATAAAGTATACACTCTTTCTTGTACTCAGCGGTAAACTTGTCTCTTACTAAAGTTATCTCGATACTTTGAAAATGTTCTTCCCCACTCTGTTCCTGTTTGAAACAAACAAAAGTCTCATTTTAAATAAAGCTGAGTACTTTCCTCAAGCAGTTAGCCACTGCACATCACTGAGCAGGAGAAATAGTGCATCTGTTGGGGACTTTTATAAGTCATAGATTAAAACATATTTGCTTGTGGGTATTTGGAGCAGCAAGAGAGTGTTGGCAGGATTTCTCTGGATAAACTACCATGATAATTATGATGAAGGCAAATTTATCCCGGTGCTCTGGTGTGACTCATTTACAAGGTTTGACAGTTTTTAAGGCAACAATTTAAAATGAGGATACAAATCACACAAAAACCCTCTTAATGTATGACTAGTAAAGGTTTAATGAATGAATGTACGATGTGTCAGGAATACTTATGTATGGAAGAAGTTAATGCTTCCAGATCACAGATTGAAGAATGGTACTCACAGATACTTTCAAAATATCTGAAATCTGATCATACTACCTTAAAACAAGTTGCATAAAACTTTTTTCCAGTCTAACATTGTCTAACAAAGTCCAAGCAACAGTTTTTACCAAAGAATTTCAGAAATCTGTTTAAATTTCTTACTTTTACTTTTTAAGAAGCAAGCGTGATGTCTTTTTCTGCTGGCCAAGCAATACATCTCTTTGAAAGAATTATCTAACTTCATTTTACACAAACTGGTTGTCAGATTTGAATATTTGTGTAAATGTACATTTTTGCAAATATAAATATCATTACAACAACAAAATCTGATATACTGAAAATTCATCCTTTAAGATATATACTATACTATAGTATATACTATACTTTAAGTTACAGTGACAATGAGTATCCCTGGGGATCTTTGAAGTGTAGATCACTTGTGTTAAAAACAATGATGGTATATCCTGCATTAGATCATGCATTCAATTACCTTAAGCCATGCTTTTGTTAAGTATTGCTTTGGTTTATTATTTGTACCCCTTATTATTTGTACCCTTTATTGTGACTATATTAGAACAACAATTCAGCTCTGCGCCACAGAAAAACATTCTACTTCAAATTCCCCTGCAGGTCTTTGTCAGAGGGATCAGTTCACTGAAGATTGAGGATTTTCAGTCGGATGTTTTGACAATGTGAAAAGAGAGAGTATTATGACACTTATCCTTTTATGCTATGTCATATTCTGCCATACAGCCTTACTCATCTGGGGCTTACCACAGACTTAAGAAATACAATTTAGGTGTGCAATAAAACAAGAAAAAGGTTTAAACATAGTGAAATATGATGAAGTGAAGGAGTTAACTCCAATGGGTGTCCGGTCTTAGTAAATGATTTCCAGACCTCAAGGTTAGGAAGCAAGGAAAGGAAGAAATTCAGCATTATTTGTTCACAAGTACAGCAACACCAACAGCTGAGCAATCAGAAGCAATCGTTGACACTGCAGAGGGAACTCTGCATTGATGTGTTGCTGAGAAAAGCTGCACTTGAACACACTAAAAAAGCTAGACCAGCTTTCTAACCAAAGATATTCAAGCAGCTACCACACAGCAAAGTGCATTAAGCGTTTGTTTGAAAAATACTTTGACACAATACTTTCCTGTCTCTAAATGTTATGAATTCTGCATGGAACACTTTGTGTCGGTATTTCACCACAGCAGACATATGTATCCTACATGTGCATTACTTTTTAGCTTGACTGTTTATCAAAGTCCAACATTTATCGACTGTTTTGTGCTCACTTCTCGTATCTCCTGGCCCGCTCCATTATAGGACTGCAGCTCGGCTAGGATCCCATGAGCCTCCTCCAGCACAGCGCTGACCTGGTTCCACACGGCTGTCTCTGCCTCCGTGGGCTGGGCATCTGGGTAGGAAGGATGGAAGGAAAGCAAAGAGGGAAGACGGGAAAGGGGAAGAGAGGAAGGGAGAGAGAGGAGGAGGAAGTGAAAGTGTGATGTAAGGGTACCGGTAGTGATGAAAATATAGAGGGGAGAGGCAGAGAAGAGGAAAGGAGGGTGGAAAATTGAGGGGAAAGAGGAGAGAATTGAGGGGAGAAGGAGGTCAGTGGTGAAGGAAGAGCTAAAAAGATGCCATCATATCAGGCCAGTTTAAAACCTGTGATAAATAATTACTCATTACATGACTACATAAAAAGCCAAATGTTTCAATGTGGGTGGACTTTGACGTTTCCTCATACAAGGTCAAAATCTGGCCTGTAAATGAATGATTAAATTTACCCAACAGTTTTATAAGAAGAGACTTGCAAGCCACGCTCTGTTACACAGTGAAGTTTGTGTGGTCACCTGGTGAGGACCGGAAGATGACAAGTCAGTTTCACTTCAGAGAATTACTGAATGAGAATGTTTCAGCTGCTAGTTTAACATTTTGATGGTTTTTAGCTGCCATAAAAGTGCCTGGATTGCATCACTTGGACATTTCCGACTCTTAAGCTGCAATCATCTGAAGAACCATTCTTTCAGTGGAGATTTATGCCACCCTGGATAGGTGTAATTGTCCCATTAGATTTATGTAATAGTCCTATCCATCTTTTTCCCGCTTTCCTCTTCCCTCCTCGACGTCCATGTATGAAGAGACACACTTTTTCACCGCTGAGATTTAATTGTGAGAAATGTTAAAACAAACAGGCAGTAAGGAGAACAACCTCTGGGCATGCTCTCTGTTTCTTTGTCTGTGTTTCACACGTACACACTGAGCAGCACACAAACTGTAAACTCAGTGATTTTTGCCGCAGGGCAGCTCCCAGTCACAGTTCTGCTTTGTTTGCCCATGGTGGCGTGATGCATGCATACAGCAGGGATTAAATGTTTGAGGGGACACAATTTGAGATGTGTTCTCTGGAGTCAAAATTGTGTTTAGTAGTCTCCTCTCAAGCCACCTATCTCAATATGACTCAGGTATAACGTGAAAGTAGCAGTGTGCCCAAAAAGCTCTCTACATGAAGTAGCACTGCTGATTATTTTTGCACCCCGAGGCATTGCCTCCCTGCAGAGGAATAGTAATCATGGAATATTTGCTGTCCCAGGTGCACATGGGCTGCTATTATAAAGAAAGCAAGCATGGCTATTTTTGAGATGACTCCTTGCTAATGTGCTCCTGCATTTCTCTGGTAAAACAACATCATATTTTGTATCTAGTTAGCGATTACGTGAGCATTACATATGCTAAAGGCTTTAAAGAAATAGTTTACTTGCCAGACTAGATTAGAAAATAAATACTACTTTATTTCAGGATTCAACTTGGACTTGAGCACTAAGGACTTGTACAGTTCCTACCAGGATAAAGAGGCGCTATGGATTGTGCTTTTCACTTTAAAGATTTCACAGTTATTGCAAGGCAAGCAAGTGAAGAGCAACATGTTGGATATGTAAAAGAACCATCTAGCATGCACCCAGAAAGGTAAGACAGATGCTAAAGTTACTTGGCATTGATAACTTGGTATTAGCAAGCTAACAGTAACGTAAGCGGCTAAAGTGACTTCACCACTGGGTCAAAAATGTTTGGTCAGTTTAAATTTTCATAAATGTCTATATTTTTTGGTTTGTTGGACACCTGCAGTGATCCACTGCAGCAGAAAGAATGAATGCATCCCCCAATTAATAGTAGTGCGGTGCACATTTATTCACAACACACAGGGCTGTTTACATCTCCAGCAATAACATATTGGGAGCCAAGCAAATAAGGGGTTCAATTTATGTGAACTTTAAAAGTGCTTGTGGAGGGATTTTTTTAACCTCTTGACAAAACAAGCTGTTTTGTAAAGTATTTATGCTATGCTAGCTTAAGCAGCCTGTTTTTTTAGTTTGACACATTTCCTGTAATGTCCTTAAAGGTGTCTATGTTAATTTAATTTACTCTGTAAGAATGCATGCCATCTGGTAATATTGGACACTGACTGACAGAAACTCCAAGCATCATGTTTCTTGATTTGTAAGATAAAAATTAGCATAAGAATTGATCACACTTTCTAAATGTATCATCAGATTTTAACCCTGATCTTTCAAAAATCTTTAACATGGGATAATGATTAGCATTTAGCCACACATCACTTCATGGGACTTCATTATGGAATGTAGACCAAACTCGTAGCTGTGTAACAGAGGTGACTGTGTCTCTGGGTGGAGTAAGAGAGCTTACAGATGGCATAGAGGTGGAGAAGTAAGGAGGTGGAGGCTGAGGGGCAGCACATGTCTAAAGATGTAATGCCTCAGTCTGACTCACTCTACTTGATTTAGAAGTAAAGAGAATCCCAGGCATTATAAATGAAAGGTACATTCAGCTTGTTTGACAGCTGACGTCTCTTGCCAGCAGTAAGCTCTCCCACTCCACCTGTAACAAACAGCAACAACAGAGGGAGGAGGAGGCAGCTGTTCAAGGAAAGAAGTGGTTGAGGAGGGGAAGGTTGTGTTGGGATCCACTATAAATGTCTCCATCTTAACAAGGTCATTTCCTCATAAAAAATATTTTCAATTGTTTTCTGAGGAATTATTTTTGCTGGAGATGATTTTGGGGTGTACAACATATTCAGTAATTTTTTTTTTTTTTTTTTTTCGCTAGCAGCATGGCTTTGTGTTTGCCATGTTAGCTAGTATGCTAATACCCTAAACTATGATTAGCATGGAAAACATGGCAGTACAATGCCACATTAGGTATACTGTCTTTATCACAGTGACCTGTTAGCATGCCTATGTTAACATGTACAGCAACATATGCTTTTATTACCATGCTAACTTTATCATACAAATGATAGCATGCTGACGTTAGCATGTAGCTTTATGTAAAGCCTCACAGAGCTGCTAATATGGCTGCAGGTTTTTGTTAACTAGTTAAGCATGCAGAAGATTTTAACACCGTGTCTAAAATCCAATGACTTGTTAAGATGGACATTTTCACCCTGCAAAGTTTGGAATTCACTGACAGGGAGAGAGGGGGGATAGAGGTGGTTTATTTTACGACCTCTTTTGTAATCATTCTTTCTTTCACTTTCTTTCACACAGTATTTGGCGCAACACAGAAATGCAGATAGGTCAGGCACACAATAGGAGATGGGGAGATGAAGAGGTGGAGGGATGACGATAGTTTTTGTTAGCCATCATCATCCCTGAGTAACAGACACCCACACAGGACTGGTATTCTCTGTTTACTTCTCCTCAGTTTTTGAAGCTTGGGAGCTGAGATCAAAGCATTATTGTTCTCATTTTGTTACCCAGTCACCATGCCATTGTGCATCTGTCTGTCTCTAAGACGATGTGGCGTGTGTAAATAAGACCCTTTAAAAGGAAGCCAAATAACTTTCAAATGCCAGTCCCCGGAGCAGAAATCAAAAGATAAAGATGAGGGTGAGGAAAGGAGAGGAGCCGAGGAGGGTAAAGGGGGTAAATAAGGACGTTAAGATGACACAGCTAAGAATGATGGAATGAGGAAAACAAAGCAAAGGCAACAAAGAGAAAGGGATAACTCAAAAAAATAAGAAGCGGATGGTCTCACGTTCAAAGTCAAGGAAAACTATTGGGCCATGCTCAAGTTCGGTGCAAGCCAGCACTTTCAGGAGGTTTCCCATGAGCCCCCTGGAACAGAAGAGGGGAGAATTCTGTGGGTGATGAGGGGACAGGTGTCGGGCTGTGTGCATGTACTTGTGTGTACAAGTGTGTGAGTTGTATGTGTGTGAAGGTGAGGGTGTTGGGGTGGGGAAGCTGGATGAGAGGGGGTTGTTGGGATGGCATGGTGGAAGAATGTCCTGGGCGAAGCATGGCAACATGGACGCAGAGCTTCTTTAATCCCACTCCTTTGCCTTTATTAAAAGTTTTGTTTAAAAGCTTAATTAAATGTTGAGGTGACACTATAATTAAATAATTGGTTACACAATTCTAGGTGAAAAATAAATAAATACATTAATAATACATTTTAAAAAATCTAATTTTCAAGCAAAAATTTTGATAGGAATTGGTGGGGGGGAATATTCTGACAAGACAAATAAAGAAAATACAGACAGTTTAATAAGAATTTGAGTTTAAACCTGAACTGAGAAGTCTGTTGGTAGAGAAGCCTTTTATAGCCTACTGTTGAAGTTTTATGTAAGTGTTTTGTTTTTTTCTTGGGAATATGTGTTGAAATAAATGGAAAAATTATGGATCACATTGATTATTAATTAACATAATTTTGATATGATCCATAAGATATCTGTCTTTGTGGAGTACACTTACATGTAGTGAGGATTTTAGAGCTTGAAATATTGAAAAAACGTCAGAATATATCTGTACCTCACCTGAAACTGAAATCATGTTGTCAGGAGATAAATTATTTATCCAAGATTGTAACTGCATCGTTTTATATCGTACTAATGCTTGTTTACATCACTGTTTTTACCTAGGCAGCACTTATTTACACCTACACACTGTAATTATACTATAACTCAACAGAACAGCTTTTTGAAGCCCCGAGAGTGGGAATAGAGAGCATCTGATAACGACAAACCACACCCACAACAACACTCCATCACACCACCAACAACTCAGCAGCTCACATCCAAAAATACCTCCCTTGACCCCACCCGGTGACCTCCCACTGAACACCTACATTGCACACATGTGCACTCACATTTCAAGCACACAGACACGTGCACACAACCCGGCGCTCACTTACTTTCAAAGTCCAGGAAAAAATGTGGACAGTTCTCTAAATCCTTGCCAAGGACCTTAATGAGGTTCCCCATGGCTGGCGACCTGAACGGGAGGAAACAACAAAATACATACAGTATGCACAACCTGGCAACCCGCATGAAAGAACACAGCATGCACATAGAGAACACAGCAGGTTGTGAACGTTTTATTTATTTTTTACCCATCTGCACTTTTTTAATTACCCTTCTTCCTCCTCTCCTCCTCTCCTCCTCCATCCTTCTGTCTAGTCAATATGTCCAAAGCAAAGTCATTCCACTCATAAATGACACTGATCACAGTTTGCATCCCATGCACAGCTCCTGCTGTATTCGATTAGAGGGGGCCCCAAATCCAGTAGTGAATCATTTAGCTCACTCATTGGGAGTTACTATAGCTGAGCAGTGGTTATAATCCATTTACATTACTATATTAACCCTAATACAAGGCTGCAATGCACAGGCTACTCTCTCCTAATGCCCTTCATGTACAGCAGTCCATGGATATTTTATGACAAGCTCTTTATACTTCATACCCAACGGCCAGATGCCAGCATTTTATGAGACAAATGATTCAAGCCTTATTAGATTGTACTGTAGGTCAAACAAGCTGTTCTGAACACTTGTGTGTTCATATACAGCACCAGACTAAACAACATATGTCGGGTGATTGAGAGTCCAAGACCATGACAGTGGTCTCTGCTTTCAAGGTGATACTATGAGTGGGATGAAAAATTCCATCTCAAAACCAGCTCATGCTTTGCTATGTAGAGGTCCATGAATTGTAATTTGTGAGTTCAATTAAGCATAAAATTACTTACTGAGAAATAATTGACAATAATAATGAGACAAATATTGAGAAATTATTTTCTCTTCTCCAATGACTGAATTACAAGATAGCTAAGTCATAACAGGACAGTTTGTGAAATGGTTAACCATCGTGTTAATATAGGTGTTATGCCCAGAGTTTAACTTAACATGAGATAAATCCCTTGTTGTGAATATATACATTAATATGTACCCTGAGTCAAGGTTCATTTGTTTAAACAAGTACAGATCAAAAGGATTATAAAGATGCTAAAAATGTGTGTTGAATTCTAAACGTGTGTTACATGCACTAGACATTGTGTCTGTGTCCAAAATCACCCACTACTCACTATATAGCACACCATATAGGGGATTTAACATTTTGTAGTCCTGTCAAAATGATAAGAGAGAATTATTCTATGAATGACTGTATCCACAATGTATTGTAACAAGTAGTGTACAACCAATGGTCACTAACCAAGCAATATGTACCATTATGAATCATATATTTTTGCACTTTTTATGCCTTTATTTAAAAAGGATAGGACAGTGGATAGAGCAGGAAACCAGGAGAGACAGGGGAGAGTAAAGGGACTGCCGGTTGGAATGGACACTTGTCCACCTGCTTGAGGACAATAGCTTTTGTACATGAGGCGGACAATATATCCACAAGGCCATTTTTGCAGAAATCAAGCTTAACAGGGAGTCAAGGATTTTAGATGGAGTGGTGTCAGTATTTCCTAATGCTGATGACAGACACGGGACCGTAGTCTATATGCACAAGACAAATAAATGAGGAATTATGTACAATGATGGCTTCACTATTTTATTAAAAATGTTTTAAACTTATATGTATTCATTGCACTATTTTGTGGTAATACATTCAGTATAATTTTAGTTATCACTGAAATTCATGCAATTGGTAATTATCATTATCCAGCCAGCATTCAGCTGCATACTTCAAATGTGCGACAGAAATGATGTCATTATCCAATGTCCGACAACACGGCAGTGTCCAAATGTGGATTATTTATTGTGATCATTTTTGAGCTCACTGTATAGTCCACTACAATAAACTCACAAGGTGATTTTGGACACAGTGCTTGATTTTTTCAGCAAAGCAAATGGTTTTGCCAAGTTTGAAAATGTCTGAGTGAACATATTGTGCAGCTTCAACAACAAGCAGCAATAAACTAATACAGAAAATATTTTCCTGTCAGATGTGTTGAATATAACCCTGAGGCTATAAAAACCAAGATCATTTTAATACAAGGGATCAAAGAGGGAGCGGATCGACAGGCCACATCTGGACTTATGCACCATAAAAAGACATATCAAACAAAAACCAACTAGGCTCTAATATTCAAAACAATTCTCAGCTGTACGAGCGTGAAAGCCTCTTCTGGATCACAGAGAGACTCTGGTAGCAGAATGTCAGCAGCTGCCAAGTTTCACTTCCTCTGCTGTACCCTCTGTGTTTATGTGCTATGTTAGCACACAGTAGACGCCTATCAGTTTCCCCCTGCAAGAGTAATTTATGGCCAGCATTAGCATGTTTATGAGAGGCCACTGTGCTGCAAAAAAAAAGCCTGTTGTTTTCTCAGTTACTCAGCAAGAACCTGTGTTGCAATGCAGCACTCAGGTACAGATAGATGGGATTGAGTTACAGAGTCAAGTCGCTGAGACAGCTTGCAGGACAAGAGAACTACAAAAAGCAGCGATTTCTCTTCCTGATGACTTCTGTTTCCATCATATGTTTACTCTACCCACAACATATTTTGGGAGGTGAGGTGGGAAAGAGAACTATATGCTGAGTCACTGCTGGAACCTGTGAGCATCAGTCCAAACGTGTAAAACTCACCCTCTCTCCTCTTGACTTTTAGACCACCTGCTCTAAGATAGCAAGACGCTATGAATAAATGAATAACAGATTCATAGCTTTGGCCTGACAAGGTGATTGCAAAGGCGAAGTCAAGTTGAGTTTCAGATCGCACTCCCATTTAAAGCAATGAAAGCTTTCTGACAACTAAATAGGTGAGTGTGTGGGTGGGTGTGTTTTAGGTAGCTACACATCGACCACACTCAAACAAACGCACACACAGAGTAACACACATACACTGAGTCTGGAGCACCAGCATGTGGTCCATCCAGAGAACAGTGCTCGGCTGATGGTTGCCAGGATACTGTTGGCCTGGTGATATCGTCTGCTCATCTCAGCAGAAGATGTGGGGAAAAAAGCAGCCACTTTTCTCACACACTGGGTCATTTGCTTAACAGTGATCTAATGCATCAACTCAGCAATCAGCATTTAAAGCCAAGCTCATGTGACAGAACTTCACCTCCATGCCTACAAAACAACATAAATCACGAGACTTACCAACAGCGTCAAACACCTCCCTTCTCCAACCACAGATTTACCTCTTCCTTTGTCTTTAGTCTTCAGTTACTCTGTCTTCCTCTGACTTGGTCGGCCCTGCTTTGTTAAAATTGTTGCTATGATTAAATCCCAGGTTAGAACGGCTCAGAGCGATTACTGCAGTTCCCCGTGGCTCTGGTCTGCTTTCCTGAGAGGTTGATGTAAACTTCTGCTCTCGCTCTTTCTCCCTCTGTCTCTCTCTGTGTATCTCTGTCCACTTCACACTTCTCTTTTTCAGGCATCTATTTAAAGTTCCTGTGGTTTTCTCTATTTGATCAGCAGGCTGCATGCTTGTCTTTGTTTTCTTTTCAGCAGCTTGTAGCAGCAGCCACCCTGCTGCGTGAGGATGTTGGTATAAAGAGCATAAGATACAGTATGTTGATGTTATTCACATTTTGGTCTCTTTCCTCTGGCTCTGCCCTCCATGTCTTTATCTTTTCAATTCATAGGGAAATAGAGGAATCTTTTCGTTTTTTGTTTCTGACGTCAAAATGGGTTCCTCAAAAAATATCCCCTCAAGCTCTCTTCTCTGCCCCACTTCTCCATTTAACCACTCAGCAGTACTCTTTCGGCTCCTTTGGCCTTGTCTTGTCACAGCACATCTCTGTCACGGTGCGATGCAGTCTCACTGGTGGCCCTTAGGTGCAAACAAATCTAAGTGTCAGAATGGCGATCTGTACTGTGCAAACACACGTTTCCTTTTAAACTGCTGTACATAATGTACATTACAAAAAAAACATTGGATGTTTCAAAGGCTCTCTGATTGGACATTAAGACATGGCATTCTGTGAATCAGGAAGTGTGCTTGGTGGCTGCTGGTTGCAGTTTCCCTCACACCCAAACACACACACACACACACACACACACAATGTTTGCAGTCAGCCAGCATGAAAGTGGAGCAAAGTGCTTCTCTTATGCAACTGTGCAGCACACAGTTCTCATCTGTAGTCCAGCTATAGAGAAACCAAACCAAGGGGCTCCTCGAGTCTTAATAAAGACACGGCTTGGCTCCCACATGGTGTCTGAAAAGCAAACCTGGTCAAGACTGGAAGCCAAGCAGCATAGTGAGGCCTCCCTGCTTCCTTTCAGCTCCCACTGAAAGATTCCTCCTGTTACAGCCCAGGAGCTTCATCTGTGTGGATTTAGTGAGTACTGAAACTGCTCTGCTCGTCTTTACCAAGTCGAAGCTCTATTAACTCATCAATAATACCATCTGAACCCTCTTTCTCCATCTGTGTGTGTCTCTCTCCTTGCCTCATCCTGCAATGATCCCTCTTTCTGTCCCACACTGGCTGACTGGGTATTCAGTTGCCTGTGAATCAAACCCATTCAATAGACATACTGTATACAACGGATGCAGCAACTACACTCTCCTCACCCTCATCCTTCCTCTCTACACATCACAGTTTCTCCATCCCGAAACTGTCCATCCGTTTACCCCTTTTCCAACTCGCCCATATGGTATTTCTCTGCTGTGTTCTTATTTTCTATAGCTGTTGTATTTGTTTCTCCACATTTTTCCACTCCTCATTTTTCATTCTTACCTTCACTTGTGTTTATCCCTCTGTAACACTTCACTGCATCAACCAGGGCTTGTCAGCTCCACACAGTAGTTACAGCATCAGCACCCACCACCTGACAAGGAGAGAAACAGAGACATACAGAGAGAAGTAAATTAACATCAAATTCAACATCACGTAGCTTACAGTTCAACGCCAGGAAAAGCCAGCATGTACTAGACTTGTTTTTGGTTTTCAGAGGCATTTAGTCAAAGGGGGTGAAGAAAAGCACAGACAAAAATATAGACATTTAGGATGAATCTCCAGACCTAGTATAGCTCTGCTAGCCTTCTAAGGAGGATACGGTTTTAGCCAGTTAGTTTTGATACATGTTAACATGCCACAACAGCTTGAATTGTAATAACTGTAATGTTAAATCTTGCAATAACTGAACTCTGAACAGCAGAAATAAACTAAGCACAACACTAACAAACCATCACCTTGGTGAACATGCTAGCATACATATTTACACATTAGGCAGATAAAGAGCATCATCGGTCATTTAAAGTGGTGTTTATGTCCACCAAATTGATGTAAATCCAGCTTTCAAGCTTCTTTCAGTCCTGTGTTGGTCTATGTTAAAAGCTTGAAAAAAATACTCTCCCTTTTTGCTAGTTGAGGCTCCAGTCTTTGTTAGCTAACTGCTAGCTCTGTCTGTCTGCTGTTAAGTGCTGGGTATGAGGTGTATAGTTGCTCTTAAGTGCTTTTGTTGAAATAACTGTTGAAAACTATGAAGGATAGGAGTGAATTGAAAAATAGTTCAAGTAGTGGGGAGAAAATTTGGCTTAATTTAAGAATCTAAGAAGCATTTAGATGAAGAAGAGTTTGTTATTTATATTCTGTGAATATCACGTCACATGTGATTATTGTATCTATCATTGATACAAAATGTGTTGAAGCTGTATTACTTGGATACCATTTGAGAGTCAACAGTTTTACCCCTTGAAAAAGCAGATTCCGTCTAATCCGAGAACCTGGGAGGTGCCATTTTCTTTCCCTTTTTTATATTTAACATGGAGTACGCTTGTTAAGCTAATCTCATTCATTTCCTGTCTCTTACAACTACAGCCTTGTCTTCTACTGGCTGAGACTGGTGTAACTATTAACACCACTGCTGCTGCCCTTGCATCATCGAATCTCATCAGGAGAGAGTGCAGACAGAAGAGAGGCGGGGGTCTTTGAAGAATAGTTGCCAGGGAAACACAGCCTCTTATTCTCACGGCAACACACAGTAGGATACAGTTCAGTGTAATCAATAAGGCAGATTGGATGAACAAATGGATGGATGGATGAATGGATGGATGGATAAACTCTCCTTAATCTCCAGAATGAGAGGGACAAAGCATTAACTTTGGTATTTTTAGGATGTAAACAACACTGTCCACCTCTTAAACAACACATCCTCTGCACCACTTAAGGGACTGTGTGTTCCCTTCAAGTAAATTGCTTTGTGCTTATTGATTTGTCCTCACAGTGGAAGGGCAGGGGTCAAGAACTTTACCGGAAGCAGAGGTCAAGAGAGGTGAAGACTTGAGCTGAGACACTAAAGTTAATGCTGTTAGACAAAGTTGATTTAATTTCATATTTGTTTTTTTATCTTAATCTAACATTGGTTGTTAGAATTTACCTCATGACCTCTCAGTTCAGCATAAAGAAGTCACTTTCCGTGATAGTTGTTTTGTTTTTTTTAAGTAAAAGGTAGCTTTAATGACGAAACTGCTCTCTAATGGATTTATCAGATCACGCTGAGAGCAGACACATTATTTCACTCCAGCACTAAAACCCAGCAAACACATTTTGATGGATCACTGTTTACAACTCTGCTAATTAGTTGAGTGCTTTAATTTGCCGTTTGAGCTCCATGCCACCTGTTTGCTTTTTTCAGCTCTACTTAATCTGAACCAAACACAAACTTAGATTTCTGTCTTTGTGCTTATTAGAGTGATATATATTACGATGAAGTTAAAATGAGCAGGAAGTTTAGTGATTTAATAGAAATGGGTCTTTTGATGCTCATTAAAAGCTCCTGTGCATTATAAAGAGGTTATGAAGCACACTGGAATAAACACTGATTCCTCTATTTGACCTACAAAAGCAAACCAGAACAGAAAACTGACTATTCATAGATTATTTTTGTGCCTGTTCGCACTTCCACTGGTTAGTGTCCAACAAAGTGATCCACCATACAGGAGATGCTTTTCTTTACTTTTTTAACAGGTAGCAGAACAACAGCTGTGGTTTCCAGTGCAATTTTTTTCAACTTGATGAAATCATTCTGATTAGTGATTTCAACCTCACTGTTTCTGACGGTCAAATCTACCAAAACAGCAGAAGACGTAAACTGTTCCTGTCAGCTGTTCTCGTGATTGAAGAACAGGACGCTGCGTCATTGTGCATCATGTGTGAAAAATATTTTTCAAATGAAACAGAACGTTCAACATTCCTCTGTACTTTTAGCACAAAAGGTGCATTAGCTATAGACAGTTTGTTGGCTCCCTTTATGTTTCTATACATTCTGGTAATAAGAAAAAGCAGAAACTTGTCACCTCTCATGGGGTTCATATTTGCAGAAAGAATAATTTGCCCCAATCAGGAAGAAAAAATGGGATCAAGTATCCATTGATCTAATAAACAAACAGCATAAACCACCCCAGCCTAGTGGTCCATTTGGAATGTTATTGCTTTGGTCATGGACCAGATTAGACCAGTAGCTTCCAAATGAAGCATTCATCATGATCAACATGAAGCGTTTCTATTCTGATTATCGGTGATCCATGTTAACATAGCTGTTGAGTTTGACGGTCAAAAAACAAGAGGAGGATTTTTGTTGTTATAAAATGCTTATGCGTGTACAGGACAAGATTCCTAAGACTTAAGAGCAAATGGTAAATGGAGGCTGCACTTAAATAGAGGTTATCTAGTATATCAAGCACTCAAGGCACTTTTGCATTACATGTCATTCACCCTTTCATGCATACATTTACACACTGATAGCCGAGGCTGCTAATCAAAGTGTCAGTCTGCCCTCAGTACTTTATATCTAATCATTTATACACCCATATTTCCATCCCACAGGCTATGCCTTCAAGGGCAGTTTGGGGAACAATGTCTTGTCCAAAAGCACTTTGACAGGTACACTGTAGGAGTTAGGGGTACCACAGACAACTTTTTGATTGACAGACGTTTTTCCACTAAGCGACAGCCACCCTAGAGGTACAGGAGATGCCAATATTGGAAAAATAATGAAAAGTTCCTGACACTACCTTTATTTTACTCAATAGTAACACAATTGTAGTCTGTTTCAGTGTGATTATAGAGTTAATTTGACATTATTTGTTTAAAGTATTTTAAGACTAAACTAATCTAGCGATTCCAGGAAGGCTTCTATTGCATCTGCTACCTGATGAGTGCCATCGTAAATCAGTGTCAGGCTAATCAAATATTAGACTACTCTGCAGTCTCCAGAGGGCACACACTGAAGAAGAGGTCTAGACATTTGGAGCGACAGTATTTAAGTATAGTCACATTTTCTGCAACTTCAGGGCTGATAAGTACTTCAGATGGAGAGGGTGAAAGAGTCAAAGGGTCTGAGGGAGAAGAGAGAAGAAAGAAAGAGATCAAAAGTCATTATATGTAGACATCTGTGTCCGTGCCACTCCACTCATGTTAGTTCTGCTCACTGAGCAGGCCCTGTTTAAAAAACCCGCTGGTGATTATTCCTTTTCTCCTCTCCATCTCTTTCACTCTTTCTCAACCTTTCGCCTGCTCTCGACACACCCCTCTCTCCATCCCCTGTTCACTCCGAGTGCGTCTTTTATGTCTTCATTCATTAAGTCATCTTCACACAGCACACCCTTTTGACTTCATCCTCTGTCTGTGTCTCTTTTATATCCTCCCTCTCTGCTTTCCCGCTTTGTTCTCAGCATTTTTTCCCCAATGGTAGAGGTGAGTGCAGGAGGCTGCAGTGAAATCGCCAGCTCATGTGATTGGAGAGAAAGGAGGGGGCAAGAGGAGGAGGAAGAGGGAACTAAACACCTACCTGAATACTGTAGTTTTCAAATAAATTATGAAAACCTACTTTTCTAAACTGATGTAAAGCATATTACATTTGGCTGGTAAACCATATATTGTTGGCAGGTTGGGTAGAAAATGGTTGGCTGGACATGTACTGGAGGTCAGATTTGTAGGAAACAAGGAAAAGAGGGAAAAGTTAAGAAAGGACAGAACTAAGAGTGAGAAGAAGGAAAAAGGGAAGGAAAGAAAGGAAGAGGCTAGGGGAGGAGACAAGCAGAGAAATGTTTTGGCAAAGAGCTAGTTTGAGCCAAATAATGGAAGGTGGCAGTGTCAGACCCAGCTAAACCACCACCACCAAAGATTGGCCGCTGATGAAATGCTACAGCCAATTTGCCTCAGGCCTACACAACAACACACACACACACACGCACACACACACACACACGCACACACACACACACACACACACACACACACACACACACACACACACACACACACAATAATACATATACTGCCATCCATCTCTCGCTGAGGTGAGAAGAGAAGAAGAATAAAATCTAAGGGCAAAGGATGGAGTGCCAGAGAGCAACAGAGAGAGAAGGAAATGGAAGGAGGAGGTTATGATTCTTTAGCACCACCCCTCCCCCTTCTCCATCTCTCTCTCCTTTACACACACACGTACACTGGCTGAGTCTGGGTCCAGCGCAGCACACGGCGCCTCATAAAAAGGGCGATTGCAAATGAGCATTGTGATTCTGTGCTGCACGGCTGACAAAGAAAAAGGGGAGGATAGAGAGAGAGGTAGAATATTGACAGAGAAAGAGAGAGTACGGCATGTTAGAGCTGTACTCAAATCCGTTTCCATTGTGTAACGTTAGTCAGTGTGATCATTTATTTGATAGAAATAAGAAATGGAGCAGTAACTGAGGGATCTGAAACCTTATACCCTCAGAGATGGATAAAAATGAGCTTGAACGTCTTTATCCTGTGGATACTTATTGAGGTTTATGCATTATTTGAATTTGTAATATATACAGTATCTTGTTTATCAAAGTGTCTGGCATGAGAGATCCTTGTTAATATAATTCATCTTCAGTGCCCTCTTTTCTCCACCACATGGATTAATATATGCGTTATATTTAATGTCACCATTAATATTTGAGCACCAGATTGCAGCTCAGGGCTGTTTTGGATCTTGGAAAAGCAGAGTTGGAAAAAATCAGCCTTGAATTGCATTTTTAAGAGCTGATTTCTCTTCGAGCCTTGGCTGCTGGGGGAGGGATGGGAGCTGCTCTTATCTTTATTTATGATATTGGATGTCAATTAGCTGCTATCATAAGGGGTCTTATGGTCTTAAGGGGGTCTCTGCAAAGTTCTTGTATGCCCATAAATATCTGTGTTACTGTCAGTGTTGTGACGATTGCTGCGCCCCCTCTTTTATTGTCCGTCCCTGACCCCCTGTGATCTGTAAACAAAGAGAGAAGCGCCATAAGTCTATACGGCAGACACTCTTTGTCCCAAATGGAATGCTCACACACTGCCTCATTTGGGTCAGGACAGTATGTGTATGAGAGTGTGTGTTTGCATTTGAAGTTAAAATCCGTGGATTTAGAAGAAAATTCAACAATGTTGCTGAATGATGCTGAAATGTAATGTGTGTATGTCTGTGTGTTTCTGTGTGTGCATGAGGCCTGTTTGTACACAGCCTATTTGTGAGTATGCCAACATACTTGAAGTTGTTTTGAAATGGTTTGCACTGAACTGGTATGAATACATGTTTTTTTGTGAGTGAGGAAGAGAGAGCATTAAGCAGAAGGTGAGAGACAAGCACTGCTATAAATCTCAACATAAAGGCAGTTTAGATTCAACTCCCTGGCGTCTCATTGTCATCTGATTCTCCTTTCTCCTTTAACTCTCCTTCACTCTTTTACATTATTCAATCTCTGTCCATCTTACTGTTGTTTTGTCTGGCTTCCCTGCATACGTGTAAGCCTGTTGTCTCTTTTAAAACACAAAGTTTTGGGATCATAAATGGACTGTATATAAAGCGCCTTCTCTAGTTTTATGACCACTCAAAGCCCTTTTACATTACATGTCACATTCACCCTTTCACACACTGATGGCAGAGGCTGCCACATAAAGCATCCAGTATTATTTGTATTAACCAGTCCCATTCACACATCACAAGCACAGCCAATGCAGTTTCTTCTGATTGAGAGACAACTCTACTGAGCCGCAGCCATCCCTTTGGGTTGTACAAAGTTAAAAATGACAAATTAACCAAAAGAAGTTAAAAAAAAATTACCACTGCCAACAGAATTGTGAATCTTTGCAATACCAGACTTCTAAATCAATTCCCACATCACAGGATTTTTCAACAATCCCAACAGGTTTGCTGTTATGATCATTAGTGACTGTTCTCTCATTGGAGAAACTGCTGAGTCGAAGCTTTGAAGTTTAGACTGAGCCAAGACATGTTCCCGTACCAGAGCCAGAAAGACTAAACAGCTACAACACTGAGGACTGTGTAACTGCACAAATGTACAATTGTAACATGACTGAACATTAATAACTTTACGTTGTTGGTATTACAATAGGAAATACATTTTAACTGCTAACAAAAAAACATTGTAGCTTACATGCTAAGTGAAAACCCTGCCAACTCCAGAAGGTGACAATAACAAATGTGGGAAAAAAAAAAAAAGTCAAGTTCAGAGAACAATTTCAGTAGAACCAGCACACTGTGTTGTCAAGTGTTTATGTTGCATACACTGTACACTACCACTATGCTGTGCAGAATTAGGACACAGCATGTGTCTCAGTCCCTCCAGCAGTACATGACCACAGAGAATGAATGAATGTAGTGACCTCTGACCTCAGCCTGACCTAGAATCTATTTTCAGCTCTGTGTGCTGAAGTCGTCCACCCTCTTCATACCAGGAAGAGCCAGCATGTCCTTGACGGAAGCGATGCTCCATCACACTGTGCTGCAGTGTGTCTCACATGGCAGAAGATGCTGTGTTACACTACTCCCTGTCCCACTGGGAGGGGCTGAAAAGCAGCAGCAGCTCTCAAATATAGGAAATTGGCTGCCATGTATGGTATGGATTCAAGCTGATGCAGAGAAAAGAAAGAATCGATGGACCCAGATAAAAATGAAGAGAAAAAAGGGCATTGGAACGTGTTGGTGGATCCCTGGTGTGAAAGTTTGAGATCTTGGCTGATTTTGTGGTTTATTTCTGTCCAGCGATCTATTTTTAACTTACTTTCCCACCAGCTCTTTGTTGTTTGATTCAAAATAGATGATACAGTAGATAATCCTCACTGACTAAAGCTAACTAATTAGTGAGCGTGTGTTCCTGTGTGCCATTGTGCACAGAAAAAGATGAAGATAGTAAGAAAGAAAATCATCTATGTGTATGGTCTCACAAGCCTGATCAAACACTGAAATACAACTATAGTTGCCAGCATCCCAGTGTGCCCATTGCAGATCAGGCATACACACATGTGAGCAAATACAGAGCCAGATAGAGAGAGAGAGAGAGAGAGAGAGAGAGAGAGAGAGAGAGAGAGAGAGAGAGTGAGAGAGAATACTACTACTTGTATTTCAGGAGTGAATGGAGCCACCATAGGTTGCACCATTCTTAAGATATACTTGAAAGTTTGGCATTGTTTCAGTGATGTCACCCATCTGTTCTGAAGGAGGTGTTATTGAGATCAACAATAGCAATCACATATTGGAAATGCTGACTTCAACTAACTTTTGACCAAATAGATTCAGTCAAAGAGTTGGAGTTGAGACCATATCCTTGTTGTTGTCTAAATGTTATCAAATTGGATGAGTTGTTAAAAATTCGACCACCATACAGTTTTGATGAATAAGAAATGATGAATAGAAACAAAAACAGATTTTTTTCTATGTGCCAAGCTGTAAGCATGTTTATTTCTGCTGTACAAATGAGCATTTAAATATGGAACTAATGGGGATTCTTCGGCTGGAGCCAGCCTCCTCCACAATGGCTTCATCTTGTAACACAGCGGGAATGCTGCTTGGGGAGAATTATTTTCAGAGACTGAATCATTTTAGTACCAGGCTGTGAACATTACATTTTTTGTTGTAGAGGTGAGCATTGTAACAGTGGCTTTTAGGGGGACAGACTCACTTTCTGAGCCAGCCTCAAGTGGGCATTCCAGGAACTGCAGTTTTGGGCGCCTCATTTTCAGCACAAGTGGTCACCGCTTGATATAAGCATACCGGTATTATTGGCTGTGCCTTATTCCCCAACTCTCTAAGGACTGAGGAGTTTGACACTACTTTGATAAAGGCCTTTTATTTCAAAGCAGCATTATTTTTGCTCTGCAGTGTTAAGCTTTAAGTGAAAACCCTTATAGCACAGTTTTATAAAAGAAAACAATTTTAAACTCAGTTATTTAAATCTGAAATAACCCTATATATATATGCTTAGCTAACAGAAAAACACACAAGCAACACAGAGGCCACATTAATTTGGCTTTAGCTTTATTTAAGAAAAGATCAAGTCTCATTTTCAGAGTTACAAACCAAAAGTCCTTGAGGATGTGCAGCTTGTTAGTGTGTTTGGCAAATGAAATGCTACCATGGGTAATGCTGGCTGTAGTCACTGGTTTTCAGACTTTGCTTTCAGAAACTAAGTTTTGTTTTTATCCAGAGCTTTTAAGGCCTGCTGTTACTACCTATAGCAACTTAATTATATGACTGAAGAGTCACTGTGCTGGCTTTTTGCAAAAAAACAAACAAAAAACAGCTAACTGGAGCAAAGAGACAGAGATTTATTAGAGTTCACGATCAGCAGCATAGTCAAACACACTCACCATCACTGTATTGTTTCATCTCTAATAATCAAAGTTACTCTCTAGTGTGAATTAATTTACCTTGACCCTCAGTAACCAAACACTGTAAACTCTTCCACCACATTGGTTTGGGGCCTCAATTAAGATACTTTCACTATACAGTCAACCAATCACATCCACTCACTTTGTTTTACTGTGTCACCTCCTCTCGTACTGCTTTGCTCTCTTTGGCCTCCCATCGCTCTGTATTGACTTCACCTAAAAAACTGTATTGGGGACATTGATCACACATATGACCAGAGGTCTGACTTCAGTCTGTATGTAGTGAACAACAATCGATCTGATCAACTGACAACAGACTGTAATACTGTAGGAAGTTCTCAAAGAGCAGATGTGATATCTCCTCTTTCAGTGAAATAAAAGGGAGAAAGAGACTGACCCATCATGTCTGGTTAGAAGTAGACTCACAGAGGCAGGAGAGGATTAACTAAGGCCCATGTTCTTGTCTTATTGGATGTTATATCACACATTTCAGCAGGACACGCATAACAAGGATGTTAACAGATTTTAATAAGACTTTCAGTAGTCTCAGAAAGTGCCATCCAATATCGAGAGTTAAGCATTATGATGTATGAGTTATCAGATCTTGACTCCCTTGTCGGGTGAAATTAAATCGCACTGTCTCCTGAATCTATTTTCTCTCTTTTCATTGGATTATGTCATACACATCATTTTTAATGTAAGTCCTACTTTTCAAAACTTGTCAGGCAAGGTATTTTAAAGAGCCTTGGGTCTCATTTATCTGAAAAGAAAGTGAACTAAGAGTAAGATAATTTAAGTTTCAGTTAAATCAACTTTTCTTGAAACCTGAAGTGTGGTAGAGTCAACTTTGGACTTATTTCCACTGAACTAGTATTATCCAGAGACTCCATTCAAATGCTATTATGGCAGAGGCTGTCTCTGGTTTTGATCCAGTGCCACGTCTGCAGTATATTAAACAAACTGGATCAAAAGTATTTCCCCAAACACAGAGGTTATGTGAAAATAATAGCCCAATAGTCCGATCATTTGTTTTGGTTTTCGGTTGTTTTTATCTCCATGCCATTTATTTGCCTCTACCATCCGGGTATTACATCAAAAATTCAGCAGACTTACAGCACTAAGACTGATTTGTTGAAAGATCAGACTCAAATCTAGTAGAGCAAAATCTAAAAGGTGTTGTATTTTATGATTCCAGCCAACAGTATAAGGAACATTTTGTAATATTCAACAGGCTCAGCTGATAATAGCAGGTAGCCTGTAGATAGTATCATTAGGAAAATAATGTTCCACAAAGCTTTGACATCATGCCAGGGGGATAATGCCACATATTACAGACTTTTCTTATCGTACAGATGCCACACGAAACACAGACCTGTGGGAGGTAGATATATCTAAATAACATGACTCTAGAGCTAGCAAGGTGTAGCTTAGATTAGCATCAGAACTTGAAGCAGACAACACCATTAAACAAAAGCCATCTTCCAGCATCTCAAAGCTCAAACCCCAAACCTCAAAGCTTGCTTACTGAAATAATTCTATCCAGAAGGTTTATGCAATTGAAAAAATAAGTTTACAAAACTAAAATCAGAGTGAGGCAGCCAGGTAACCAGGGATGTTTTTATAAAGCAGCTGCATCTAGACAAGAAATTTGGTACATTTGGTTGCTCTTTTTTTTTTTTTTTTAGAAAATTCTGTTTATTCATTTTTCTTCATTCTTATTTAGGCAAAAAAAAAACAACAACACAAAAACAAAAACAAAGAACAAAACCATGCCATGACAAGGAGAGCTGCACCCACAATCTCCAATGTAACATACACATACATATCTTCCCGTTACACCTTACTCACACATCTACAGGTGGCTGACATATGAATACAGATGATGTCCGAGTATCATAAGTTAAATATTGTATTGACCAGACTCTAGATAGGCCACCCAGGGGTCCCAGGTCTTGTGAAACAGCTGTGGGCTACCTCTGATGGAATAGATTATTTTCTCCAAAGGAGCACATGAATTGACCTCGTTAATCCATTGAATAATGTTTGGGGGGTCTACATTATTCCACTTAAACATAATACTTTTCTTGGCAGCTGTAATGGCTAGGCTCACAAAACCCTTTAAGCTTTGGGAGGGGAGCTTCAAGTCAGTCTAGTCCCCTAGCATTACTATCACAGGTGACAAGGAAATATTCTGAAATAATACTTTCTCAAGAATATTCTCAATTCCCAACCACCACTGTCTTAATTTATGCAGGACCACACTGTATGTATCAGCGTGCCAATTTCCAGTTTACATTGAAGGCAGAGAGGGGATACACCAGTTTTAATATGAGCCTGTCTCTCAGGTGTAAAATATGCCCTGTGTATAAATTTGTAGTTGCAAAGTCTATACCTGGGGTTGATGTAACTTCTCTGTGATTTCTCATTGATCTGGCTCCATTGTTCATCTGTGATATTAATCCCCAGTTTCCTCTCCCATCTATCTTTTAGATAGCTGTTGTGTTGGTCGTTGAATATTCTAACAATAAACTGTGTATCTGTGGTATATGTTTGCTCAGATTGTCTTTAATCAGTAAAAACTCAAGCAGGGAGTACTTCGGCTTATCCAAAGAACCGCCATGTTTGGACTGTATGAAGTGTCGTATCTCTATCTGGATTTGATGGCCATCCCGTAGATCCTCAAATGATCTAAATGTATTCCCTTGGTATAAATCTTCGAATCTTTCAATACTGTTCTGTGCCCATATCTTAAAGGCTTGGTCTTTAGGGCCGGTGGTAAAGTACTGTTGAGCGTTAGGTGGTTTTGGTGAGAGGGACATTGGTTGTTTCATATATTTATGTACATCCTCCCATACCTTCATCGAGTGGCTAAGAATGGGATTAGCCGTGAATGTCTTCATATTTTTAGTCGTGAAACAGTAGGGAATGTTAGACATGTCTTGTATCTTCAAAATATGTCTTTCTATTTGGGTCCACACAGGACATGTTTCGTTGTTAAACCAGTAACACAAGGGCCTAATTTGGGTGGCCCAAAAATATAGTTCTGGGTCTGGTAGACCTAACCCAACCCCTTCAAGGGGGAATACTCCCTCCCACCAAAATCTCTGCTATCTGAGGGTCATTTGGTTGCTCTTAAGCCAAAGTTTATGTTTTTACACTTGTGTTTTGTACAAATAATCAAATGGGATATAAAACATGTTCTAGTAAGCTTTAGACGTGCTGCTGAGTGGCTTTGGTTACCTATATGGACAGAGCAGGTAAGCTAGTTGGGGACAGTAGGGTCTGGATCTGTCACTGATTCAAGTACAGACTGATATCCAGGCTAAAATGTTGACTGCAGTGGCTAGAGGAGTGCCAATTCTCTTCTTGAGCACAGCCGACGTGCCTTTGAGCAAGGCACCAAATCCCCAACAGCTCAGGATGTTCATTTCTCATTTATCCATTAGTGCATGTCTATAGGCGTGCATGTGTAGCATTTTGTAACAGCAGATTGTAAAACTGAATTTCCCTCGGGGGTTAACAAAGTATCTTCTTCTTTACTTCGTATGTCCATTATGTAATGGGCTGATATGTGAGTGATATTGAACTTTTCATCTAATCCTTCGAATTTAACTACAGAAAATAATTCTTTACAATAGTGAATAGCAGTTGTGTAACTGTTGTGCTATTTTACATTTCTAAAAAACTTCAGATTGATACACATAATTTCCGCAAGATTAGCTCCCCTAGTGTAATTTTTGTCTGCCTTACTCTGATCCTAAATTTACTGAACAAACTGAAAGTGCTTTATCAGGACCTGAACCCTCAGCAGCCTGCCCCTCTTTAACAGGATCATCTCTGATCTGAGAGGTAATCCCTGACTTCTGACAATACTGGCTTCAAAAGCATAAGATTACCAGGTACAGACGGATCGCAACTCAAATTCCACAATAATCTCAGACCCAGCTTTAATACCGGTCTGATCCAACCTCTTAACTCCAGTGAAAACAAAAGAACATCTAACACATCCATGAAAGCTTCAGTGGCAGATGTTTGAATGACAGATGTTAGTGCATGACAGATGGGTGGACCAGTCAAATAGATTAGAAGAGTTTAGATAAAATGTGGATTGTATCTTAGGCATCAGTCAGGCAGACACATGGACAAACATATGGATAATGTAGCTTTTCAATTAAAGGATTAAGTGGGACACGGTTGTCCATCCACCTGTTCCTGGAATCACAATATATCACTGGAGGTCTGTCTAATTTGCTTTTCAAGGGTAAAAAGCATAACGTCTGCCACTGAATCACTGCTGCTCTTATGACAAGTGCAAGTATAGGACTGAGTGAAACACTTTCTCATAATTGAATTATTGCATGTTCAGATACTGTAGAAACTTCCCTCAGATAACATACAGAAGACATTTGGATCCTTGATGCAATAACACATTGTTCTTGTGTATTTAACTGTAACACTTCAGGCTTCAAAATGCTCTTACAGGCTGACCTATTTGTATGTACTCAGTGTTGAAATATTTTGACACAACACATTTCAGGCGTCAACCTTGACATTTTGAAGAGACTGCACACATTTCCGTGTCATTGTACACGCCACTCATCAGCCTTAGTTTACAGAATGTCAGTTTGGGTTTTGCTGCGACCTCGGCCATGTCCAGTTCAGTGACGGCTGGAGGAGATCATTTCACCCCATTACACCTGATGAGATGTGCTGACAGTGTTTGGGAGGTGATAAATACAGAGAAAGCAGCTAATAAGACAAACATCACCTGCCCTCCCCTCCCTTTTCCTGGTTTCTCTTTTTTTTCACTCCTTCTAACCTTACATGCCCCCATCCTCTATTCCCACTCCCTCAACATGTTTATCACACTTCTGTAGCACCGAATGTGTGGCATCATGGGAAAAGGTGTGTAGCTGTGAACTCTAGGTAACTGCAATGATAATAATAATGTGTACCTTATATTAACATATATATGTTGTCAAGCAGATGAGATTGAATACATAGAGTGATGTACATTAAGAGAAGCCTTCTTTAACACAACACCCCAACCCCCCATTCCTGTCTTCCGCCTTGTCAAACCTGATAATCCTTACACATGCAAAGGCAACATAATAAGATGCTGCACCTCAAATGAACAGAGGAAATAGGACATAGTGAGATGCACAGAGCACTAATCCTCTGCAAGACAGCAGGACACAGCAATTGTACAGCGCTGGAAGACACGGCCACATGCTGCCAACACCGTTTTGCATTCAGAATTTTGACTGGATGAGGCTAGAAGAAGTGACAGAACGCACAGAGGGGATGAGGACTGATTGCATAGGCGAGTGATGGGAAGAAAGAATGACTGAAGGAGAAATTAATGAGTTAATGACAGAGCGAGAGAAATGACGAGAAAGGGGAGAGATACTGATGGACAGAATGAGAGAAAGAGAGAGAAAGAGAGAGAGACAGAGACAGAGAGAGGAGAAGGTGGTTGTGAGACAAAGAGTGACAGAGAAGGAGCGAGCAGAGAGGAGGAAATGCAGACGGGCATGTTTCTATGGGCGCTCAGGAAAGATTTGGGGTGAGGGAATCTTGCATCATCGCAGCAGGCCAATGAAAAGGCTTGGTTAAAATGTTCAAAGGGAGTGTCCTAGCAACAGCGGAGTAAATACCACAGGAGCTACCATTCCATCTTAGAGCGAGAAAATACTGATACACAGGCAAACACTGGCTGATTAATGGACCTGTTTGTATAGTGCTAGCACATGTTAGCTGCTTCAGTGCACTTTGCTTTTTATTCATACATTTAAATGGATTCAGATCTACATATTTTGATTCATGACTGTATAGTGCACAGTGAGACCTACATATTTCTCACTGTATATAAGCATGACTGTCATTAATTATGACTAGCTTTAGGCTCGTTTTTTTCATTATTTACTTATGCTAATAGAATTGGAAAAATAATGATAGATTGAATTTGAGATGGTTGTGTATGCATTTAAAATATTCATAGATATACAATATGTGAACACACTTCTTCACATATTTACATTTTTGAAAAAGGCTGAAAAAATTAGGACAATTCTTCCGTGTGTAGTTTACAAATGCATATATAATCTAAAAGCATGAGTAAACCTGCATAAATGCATATGTACTGTATTCATATTTACTGCACTGCTTTATACTTATACATATGTATGCATGTAAATGGAGAGTTATAAGTAGTAGACATACTTGCATTATAGGCACATGATGTATATTGTAACAACATAACATACTGACACAGCAACATGACCTCATTTAAACTAAATTATCTATTATTAAATTACTGTTTGTGTGAGTGTGGGTGTGGGTGTCTGTGTGTGTGTGTCATAAAAGTCAACATGGCAGTAAATCATCATTTAATCTACTCACACAGATTATAACCATAGTCAGTAGATTACAGAGGGATATACAGCGACTAGATCTTTCAATTACACACCTCTCCTGTCTGTTTCTACCTCTCCACCCGCCCATACACCTTCAAACACACACAGCACTCCATCATGCTTTCTTTATCTACCTTCATATTTATCCATCACTCTCTCATTCCTTCTCCCCTGCCCACACAAAGACCTGCAGAGTCACACGGTAGGTAGCATCACCCTTTCTGCTCTCTCTCTCTCCGCCTCACAGCCGCTAAAACATCCTTTACTCCAGCAGAATTCTTTCACATTTGAAGAAATGAAACAATCCTGAAAAGCCTTAGCCCTCATTCATTCATCCCTCCATTCAGTTTTTTCCTCCTCCCTGTTTTCCACTCGAGTCGCATGCACCCACCCCTCCTGATAAGCATCAGTGCAATCTGGGGCTTTTGTTTTTAGCTGGCTGTTTGCATAGACATCCCAGCACAACGAACACACCTCAAACACCTTCCCTCTGTATAAACTGAGAACCTTTTCTGTTGATGCTGACAAATCCTGATGAAATGCTTATGTGACAAAGGAGCTGAAATGGCGAGAAGGAAGCATTGACATGCAATATACCCACATTGTACACACACACTCCAATGCATGCCAGTGTGATATATGATGCATGTGCAGTGATGGTTCTAGGTCACATATGTCCTGTGACCAAACCATCATCCATCACTAAAACATACACACATGAGCATATGTGTGCTCTGTATTCTCCTGATGCGCTCCTGTTTATACACAGAGGAGGAATAGATCTCTGCTGAGGTGTGTGTGTATGTGTGGGTAAGTGTGTGACTGTGTCAGTGACCGTGCAGCTCTGGCTAAGCACTGCAGTGAAAGAGGACAAGCCCCAGTTGACCAGCCCCATGAGGTTTGATGTAGTCAGGCCAAATTCATTGCTCCCTCCCTGCCCCCGGGATCTTGACCCACGTTAGTCCTCTACATCCAGTCCCCTCCACCCACAGGCACCATCTCTCAACCAAAGAGACCACTTAAAACAAGCAGCGATCAGCCACCAGCCTCATTCAGGAGTCTAACCCACATCCATCCTCCTGCTTCAGCCTCCTCCTCCAGCTCCCAGCCTCTCCTTTAGGTGCAGGGTGGGACTGTGAGGCCCCTTCCTATCCGAGCTGGGAGGATGTAGCGATGCTGAACGATAAAATTAAGAGGGAAAATGAAGAGGCTCATCTTACCGGCTGGGCGTGCAGGAGGGGAGGATGATGCCTCTGTCTCTTCTCTTCGCTTCCCTTCTCTCTGGACTGAGGCACACAGACGGATGCAGGGAACAAAAGAGATGGAGAGAAAAAAGACAGAGTATAGGCACCAGGAGCTGGTGGCTAGTAAGGTGATGAAAAGGAAGAACGGTGACAGAGGATGCTTAAAAAAAGAGGGAGAAGTCCTTTTGCTGCTTTTCTCTGTCTTCCTTGGAGAGACTTCTTTATCCTTGTGAGCCAGAGGGCTGTGGATTCACCTAAACACTGAGCACACGCACTGCCTCACGCCACGCAGTCCTCCCTCGCTCACTCTCTCTCTAGCTCTCTCTCGCTCTCTCTCTCTCTCGCTCTCTTTCTGCACTAAAGACAGCAGCTGTCGGTCTATGAGAAATAGAACGCTATGTCCCCCCTCCCACTCCCCTTTTCCTCCTACTTCGCTCACTCACAAAGACCCCCGCCACACACACGCACGCACGCACACACACACACACACACACACACACACACACACACACACACACACACACACACACACACACATCCAGCATGTCCTCACAACACCCCCTCCCCCTTTAACTAACATCTCCCACTAGCCTTCTGGCAATGAGAGGAGGGGGTACTACTGTGTGAATGTGTTTGTGTTTGTGCGTGCGTGTGTGTGTGCGTGTGTGTGTGTGCGTGTGTGTGTTTGTGTTTGTGTGTGTGTGTGGTGCAGAGTTGTATTGTGTTTGACATTGTTTCAGCAGCAGAGTGACTTTTTCTGTCCACACGATGTGAAAGTGAATCATGGTGAGTAAGGATGTGCAGCAGTGTATTTTTGCACTCTGTGTGGGTGACTGCTGAGCATCACTCGTGTTACTGTGCTGCAGAGGGGAAGGAAACTCACATTATTTGTGGTTAAAGGCAGTTTGAGTGTGTGAGTGTTCACGTTTACTGTAAGAACAAACTGTAGCTATAAGAACTACTGAGCTAATATACTCATGATAAAAGTCTTGGTAACCATTTTTTGTGCCTGTTTGTGCAAATTTTCTGTCTTTATCATTCATAAGAACTTGAGAGGACTCTTACTTCAGGGTTGCAGCAACAAGAGGCCATGGTTAAATGAGCCGTGGCTAAGTCGTCACTTTGTGTACATTTGTGTGTGTGAGGGTGGTGGTGGGGGCAGAATGTCTATTGTGTGGTGGTCTTGTACCCAGACCAGTGCCTATGACAGCCCACCCGGGGAAACTGGAGCAGCATAAAAGAGCTAAAGACAGAGTGCTGCTGTGCAGTCCTCGGCCACAGTTTGTA
The DNA here is from genome assembly GCF_009762535.1 of Notolabrus celidotus. Taxonomy (NCBI): domain Eukaryota; kingdom Metazoa; phylum Chordata; class Actinopteri; order Labriformes; family Labridae; genus Notolabrus; species Notolabrus celidotus. Next base: position 10,531,107 of record NC_048287.1, on the reverse strand, counting down.
TGGCTGCCGAATTTAGGGCAGAATCAGGTTAGGAAGACCTGCTGCCCTTTTTCTAATCAGGTTACAAGAGGGTGTTTGAGGCCAGTTCATGGACCATTCCAACTGTGGTAGTTATGATACTTCAAACAGAGACAGAAGGACCAAAGGTGTGTTACAAATGATGAAACGTTAAAAGTGCAATTGATCCCTGGAACTATATAAGAGGCTGGGGGAAATATACTCAAGGTTATGCACAGGTTTTATTTTACTGCTTCTAAGCTCCACAGGATGGGCCTGCTGACCGAGCTCTAAGTTATAAAGGTCTGACAGAAAAAAGAACATTTTTAAATGCAATTTCAGGGAGTCAACTTTTTAATATTGTGGAAAAAAAGTATTTAAAATTAACTGTATCATCAAGATTATGCCTACTTGTGGACCAGAAAGAATTACCAAGACTGGGGGGTTGGGTGGCTACATATAAGTAGGTTAGTCAGGTGATTGAAGGTGTGGTTTAGGCGTTCCGTTCCTGAACCTAAGCTAATACAATGACTTAATTTTTTTTGGGGGGGGGGGGGTAAATCCATCACCAACAGTATTGGTAAGACTTCTAAAAAGTGCTACACTGAGACTCTATGCTGACTGCCAGAAATGAAATTAGAGGGAGAGTTTATGTCTAATAATAAAGATGAATCTTCCTGTTTTGGTGCTTGTGTCTGAGAAGTGGATCTTCTGAGACTGCTACTTTCACATTGACAGACATTTTCCGACATTGCTAAACAGGGATCAGACAGCTTGTAATCACATGCAAACATCAAATGTAGTTTCGCTTTCACCTTAACTTCCCTGAATATACATTATTCAAACTGCACATGTGATTGTGCCATGTTGCACATTACTGAAGAGGAGAAAATAAATAAATGATAGTCCCATGTTATAGGGAGAAAAATAACATGCATGCATATATATCAACAGAAGTCTGAGTAGACTCTGTGTACCAGAATGCACCTGTTATCTGTAGTCCAACACAGATGATAGAAAGTAGTGGTGCTGCAGTGGTCCACACCTTCCTGTTAGCTGGTAGCTGAAAACCACAGAGAGGAAAGGAAGGTAAAAGACAATGAAGGCAAAGGTAGAATGGAAAAAAGACAGTACTTTATTTGGAGAGGTGAGAAAGGGTTTGAGTTTTATTCAACTCACTCAGACATGAGTTTCTCTTTACAGATACATCTGATGAAGCAGGGGGAGGGAGGAAGAAGAGCTTCAGAGTCTATATGTCACTGAAGCTCAATGAGTGGGAGGCTATAATAAAACTGATGTAAGAATTATTAAATGATGGACACTTATGTCTGTTATACAGATTTATTTTCCATAAGTGCCCAGAAACAAAAAAAAAAACGTGTTGAATAGAGTAGCTGGAGTCAGTGGTATGGTATTTGCACCCATCTGTTGGGTGAAAAGGTGCAGATGCAAGTCCTCAGGATACATCTTGAAATTTGAGGCCTCAGCAGCACACTAATGGTCACATCTGTTGGTTTTGGTGCACAGCCCTTTAAACATGATGGCCTGAGCTGTCTGCAGGGCATTTCACACACAAATGTGTGACCCCAATGAGTCACTGTCCTGTCTCACCAATCCAACCTGTTTATTTTTTCTAATTTCGCCTTTTCAAAATGACTCCAATAGACGAGATCAGCTATCAAGTCAGTACCTCGCAACATGAAAGGCTTTCAAAATATCAGATGCATCAAATAATCCAGTTGTAGAAACCACACAGAAGATGGTGAGTTTTGCTTGTTGTGTGAGAATAAACATCCACTTTGATGTGAGACCCTGTCAGGGTTCCCACGCGTCCTGAAAAACAAAGAGTCTTATATTTAAATTAAAAAGTGACCAGTGGAGTCGGGCAGAGAGCTCGGGGGTCTGTGCCTCTCAACTTTCCTTGCAGGCTGAGAGCTAAATTACCGTACTGTAGCTAGTCAGAGTGCAAACTCCCAGTAGTGAAAACAAATGGAACAAAAAGAGCAACACTGCTGCACAGAAACTGCACCTTGTAGTCATCGCTGATTATAATAGACATCGCCACGTAGGAAGACAGTTTAAACTTTTTTCAAAATCTGAGAGATCTTCAAATACAGAGTGCGTCTTGTATACCAGTGCGATTTTTTTTTTACAGAGTTTACAGTAACTCAAATAAAAAATTTTATTTGAATGTGACATTTGCTTTGTTTTATATTGACCACTTAGCTGGATGAATATCATGATAAAGCAGGTATATTTTGAGTTGAGTTGAGAAACATTTGTGGCATTTTTCTTTATTCAGTTCTATTTAGGTCAATACATGCACTGGTCCTCTGATCATTGTTATTTATTTACTTCAGTAAGGCAGCTTCCAGATTCCTTTGCAGGATCTTTTGATTTTTACTTAGCTAATTTAATATTTTTTGAGAAAAGAGAAAGCTGTGATGAGAGTTGCCCATCATTGTTACTTGGTTGAACTAATACAGTGCTTTACATCTGTGGTTGCATTGTTCTATAATCAATTTGCCATAATTTTTTAAGCCTATAAGAGATGATTTTAAAGATTGCCAGAGGCTGCATGTCTTCAATGTAGACTTCATGTAGAGGAACATATCAGACTAGTTAGTAGCTAAATTAGGAACTAAATTTAGACTGTCATACCAGATTGATCATCACTGAAAATGTCCTGGAAAATGATCTTTGGATAAAAGCATCTGCTGAATGACATTGTAACATCTCTGGAAAAGAGTGGGAACCCTGCCTGTATTGAACCCACCGGACCAGCTGAACTCTGGCAAACAGATAGACAGTTTACATCTCACCACACTGTGAAATTCTCACCAGTGCCTTTTATTTGTGTGTGTGTGTGTGTGTGTGTGTGTGTGTGTGTGTGTGTGTGTGTGTGTGTGTGTGTGTGTGTGTGTGTGTGTGTGTGTGTGTGTTTGTTTGTGTGTGTTTGTGTTTAAGTGCCCACTGCAGACCTCAACTAAGACACACAATCATTACTTGATCTAAGCTCATTGTTCTGAACGACAGCAGCTCTGCAGTGAAGGAGACCAAAATGAATACATAACTGGTATCCAAGGATACAGAGAGAGAGAGAGGATGGTGAGTAAGTCAATTTGCATAAGCTTCAAGGGAAAGTTTGCCTCCAGTATAACACACTGTATACACTCCCACAGTACATAAATATGAATTAATGATTGCTAAGCTGTTCATAAACTTGGATGATTGCATTTGAGGTCTTTGTTCCATGCTCTGTATCAGATAACTATGATACTCTTCATTCTCCATTAACATCATTTCAGCTGTGAAATTGAAAGTGTTCCAGTTTTATAGAATGTATTGATTTTATGAAACAAACAAACAAAAGAAACACTCTTTCTAAGATCCAACCCTCACTATAAGAAAGTGAGAGAGAGATACAGAGGTCTTTAAGGACTGAAATATTAATACCTAAGCATTATTGCCAACCAGCATAAGGTGGAGCACCCTAGATTATTTATACAATGTCTATTATTTTTTAGGTCAGTTGTCCCGTCCTGCTTGCCATTGCATGAATGGCACAGACTGCCTGTGGTGTGTGAGCCTGTCCTCAGATGAGTCTTTATGAAGGCTTGCTTTATGAATTATGAGGAGGAGTAAAGTGCCCCAGTGCCATTAAGTGGGAACACAGTGAGGTAGCAGTTTGGGGTGAGAAAAAGAGAGATGAGGACACTTATTTAAAGAGGATCTTAGACAGAAATATCTCCAAGAAGAGAATAAATCCAGTAAAAAGAGCTCTGGTTGGTTAGAAAGTTGGTTAAGACTTGATTCTCTGCAAGTGATATTTTTCGCTGAACAATCCCTGTGGCCACCATTACCGGAAGATGACAGATGCCAAATTATACGGTGTAACAGACAAATCAAAACACAGGAATAGTCGAGTTAGTATATGCAACTCATTTAAGTAGCATGCGTCTGCAGACTCGGAAGCTGCAGATTTAAAGCTGGAGTAGGACATGTTATTTTGATACATTTTTATCAATCACTACCAAAAAGCAATGTATACATCGATACGGAGTAATACACAAAGTGATCTAACACTGAGATGAGAAATCTCAGTTGTCTGTGTCAGCAGCTAGACTGCAATAAGTTCGTCCAATCATTCATTCGCCACCGAGCGCAATGATTGGCTGACCTGCAGGATGACCTGTGACCTGCCGAAAGACACACCTACTGTTTACAGGTGTGCACGTGACCTGACTGAGATCGTCATCAACAGGCTGTTCACTAGAACACCTGATAAACATGTCAGAGAGAGAGAAACCGACATCTTTAGCCCAACTTCTGCCCTCAAGTTCTGCCGCAGAGCAAAAAGAGGAAGACTGTGATGGAAAAGGAGACGACTTAGAAACGCTGAATGAAGATACAAACACGAGTCAATATTCGGGATGCATTTCTGAGACAGCTGAAGGATTAGAAGGGTCTCTAAAGGGACGCCATGGTTGCTGATTTTCTACTGGACAGGTAATCATGTCATTTCATTTGTCTTTGTGTTCATTGTGTTGTTCATCTATGAGACAGCTAGCGATAACTTTGGCTAATGCTAGCGGACGGCTTATGGCTTGTAGCTTTGTTTATAGAGACCTGTGTACAGTCTGTTAGCTGCTAGCTCTTCTGTTGCTCTGTATAAGCATGAATGGGATGTTGTATAAAATCTATATGCTGTCTTGTCTGTGTTTTCATAGCAACGAGTCAAAAAAACTTCTGACTTAAACAAACGTGAACTGTTTTCAAGACTGTAAACCCGGATAAGTTAGCAGAACTCAAAATTATTGAGGCAACTGATTGCCTCAATAATTTTGAGGTTTTTATGTAAACCAATGTGCAGGTAGAGTTCAGGTGTCCAGGGTGCAGATGGTGAGTGGCTGGCTGGCTGTGGTTGTGGAGCTGGGTGTTTGGTTGAAGTAAGTTGCTTGAAGATCTGGTCACAGGGAGAGACAAATTTAGATTCTTTCACAAAAAAGGAGTTCAAAAAACACTTCTCAAGAAAGGGCCTGAGTTGAACACCACACTTGCTAAACGGACGATCTGGCGATGAGTGGAGGACTGAGCCGGGCTTAAGTAGTGCAGACAGACAGGCTTGATTGATGATTATCAGCAGGTCTTGATTAAACCAATTTGCTTGAGTACACCCCCATCTCCAGGTGAGCAGGAACGCAGAACCAAACACACAGGGAAAGGGAAACAGAGGAAAAGGGAGGGGAGGAGACTAGGGACCTCACGCTCGAATCGACGGCGTAACCTACGCCGGGGGTCCGCGTAGCTCCCGTACCTACGCAGAGGCCTACGGACGTAGCTGACGTGCACCTCCTCCAAAATGTAAATACACATGGAAACGACGCGGACTGCAAGCCCTGTGATTGGTCCGCTCGGCGGCATTGTGTTTCCCGCATTTATATCACTTTCGGGCATGTTGAAGGCTCCAAAAAGGCAATTTACTTGACTAGGTAGAAAGAAAGAAAGAAACAAAGAAAGAAAGAAAGCTCAACAGGGTTCCAATAGGGCCTTCACCAACCTAGTCGGTGCTCGGGCCCTAAACAACAGGGTTCCAAGAGGGATTTCATCCACCTTGTCGGTACTCGGGCCCTAATAATCTTCAGGGTGTCAAGAGGGCCTTGCCACCACTGCGTGTCAGTGCTCGGGCCCTAATAAGGCCATGCTGCCAACATCTATATTTGATAGGCTAGATGTAGCATACATAACGAGCTAGCATTTGAAAGGTCCGCTTGCTCATCTTAACTGGGTTAGCGTCTGCTTACTTGCCATGTTGTCTCCTTGGTTCAAGTAGGTAGATTGAAAACCTGAATTTTAAAGTGATTCAGTTTCACAACAAAGGAAATTAACGTATATTTGAGAGGCTAGATATACTTAACAACAAGCTGTATACATGCTATATACCTTAAGTAACAACCAACAACTCATTACTACCACAGTAATAATTCAGTGATAGCTGTCTTGCTTAGCAATTGACAATCTGATTCACGGTAAAATGGGGAATGGGGAAGTGATAGCATAGAAAGCCAACATATGGAGCTAGCATTTGAAAGGTCAGCTAGCTCATCCTACCTGGGCTTGTTTTGAATCAATTGCATTCATAACCACACAACGTTACTAAAATATTTTCTATTTACTTGTGTGGAATTTTAAAAACATGGGAGGAAAAAATCATTCTTCTTCACCCCTAACTTCGAATTATAAATCTGTATTTTGACAGGAAGAAAAGGTACTACAATAAGACTACTAAAACATGGAGAATCTACAGGGAAGAAGCCACAAGACTACAGAACTGTAGTCTCCCATGTAACTTTACATCCCTCATTTTCAGAAAGAAATCCTTGGAAGATGGTTGAAATCTGGGAAGAGACTTCCCAAAACAAGAACACCAAGACCTGATGACCAAAGGAGACTTGGGCTGTTTCCGAAATCGCCTACTATACTAGCAGTACGTACTGATATGTCCAAAATTCAGTATGTAGTAAGTAGTATGTGAACAAGAGCAAAATCTGCAGTATGCCAAAACTCCCTGGATGTCTACTGATTCGGGAAAATATCTCAGTGTGCATCGGACCAGTCTGCCTCGTGTACTGTTTCCCATAATGCACAGCGCTCGTTCTGCTTTTTCTTTTTCCTCATTTTTTGACGGGAGGAAATTCGTTTTGGGGTGCTGTGAACGTTATCAAATTACATATAAACCACTTCCTAACTTTTTAAATCATAAATGGATGCTAAATAAGCATTTTATTTATCGGCTTCGCCGTTGTTTACTTCCGCCTTCCGAAACCGGAAATCCAGTGAAGTCTGGCTCAGCATGCTGCATGACAGATCGGACAGAACAGTCATACTACATACTAAATTCAAACGCAGTATGTAGTAGGCAATACCTACTGCCTACTACATTAGTAAGTAGTATGTAGCAGGCCATTTCGGAAACAGCCTTGGACATCTTCCTGGGATTCCTCCACCACCTACAACAGAACTAGCACAAGCACGCATCCAACGCAGAGAAGTTTGTACACATGTAGGCATATGACGGAGGGGGAGTGTGTTGTCCCCTCAGTTTCAATGCTGAGGTCCTGCTTTGAGATAATGTGAGAAATATATGCAGATACATGTTAGCTAATTCAGTTTTTGAAGTGAAATTAAATGTAAAATGTAAAAGTAAATGGGATTAAAAAATAATGCCAAATGGCTGCAAAATTGCACATCTGTATATAATACAAATTGCTCTACAGAGGAGGTCTATGAAGATACTTCTCACAGAAAAAATGGTTATTATTTCTAATTTACTTTAGTAGTTGTTTACTTTGGCCCTGCTATGTCTCTATCCAATAACACAAACAAAATACTCTGAATATATTACTGTGATGATAAGGTGCAACCATAGATAATAACATACATACCACTAAGGTATAATAATGATATGCTAATGAGCTATGAGCTAAAGCGTCTTCTGTCAAGCATTGTTATTGACTGCAGCTAAACCAGGGCTTAACAAGGTAAGATTAAGATGGCTGTGGACAGGATATAATGTTTATACCGGTGTGTGAATGCTTTACTGCTCTAAGGGGACTACAGAATTAAAATGTACATATTTACATTATTCAGACGCGTCTTAGGACACCGGGCAGTGAAGACTACACAGATAGGGCCCGATCTACTAAAGGTTTGCGTGTATAAAACCACGTGCAAACCTGAAGCAGATGTACTAACTGGGTGCACCGAGGATTGCGTCTTTCAAATGAGCAAAATAGCACTCGCTACCCATTTAGCGTGTTTGCCTTCATGAATATGCAGAACACATGTAGATCATCAGAATGCGCAAAATACTGGGAGGAGGAGATGCAAATGTGATCGTTTAGCACACGCAATGTGATCTATCAAACCTGAAGCAGAGAGCGCGCGCTATATTGCACGATTGAAAGGCAGGTGCAAACTGGCACAGCGTTAAGCACACATGGCTGCGGTCACTGTAAAGCTCATCATAACATCCTTATACAACATGCCCGCAACAGCGGGGCTTACAAGCATTACTACAGTTTTTAGTCAATCAAACCAAGAGAATAATAGATAATAATAAAACAACACAAATTCAAAGCAGTTCAGCACCACGGATAGCGACCACATCATTCTGACACCCACTTTAACTTTTTCAACTAATGAGAGCACAGTAGGTCACTGTATCAACAACTATAAAGTTTAGTAAAATTGGCACAGCGGCCCACATGTTCACATACAAACAGAAAATCAATATGAACTAGGCCTACTCACCACTGTTTGGACGAGCCTTAAGCTCCGCAGACTTGTCCACAATGCGCTGTATGTCCATTTTCTTTGATCTGTCATTCTCAATAAATAACATGACATGTCTACTCAGTCTCTCCTGTCCCATCGTGCTCATCAAGGGGTTTTTAGTTAGTTTTAACTTGGAGAATGATTGCTCACTAAGCCGCCAGGCAGCTTGGTGTAACTCCTCATCTCGTGCCTGCAGCAGTGTTTTGGGGTGAATTGCCTCAAACATGTTCCAAGTTCGATTTAAGCTGGTGAATCTTTGGGACAGTTGCTGGATGATAATATCAGGCATTAAAAACGTTCACCCGAAAGTTGCTCTCTGGGTCAGTGAGGCGACTGTCTTCATCCAAGTGACGCCTAACTTTTCTGGCCCTGGTTGTTTCAAAACGGCGATTGACTTCCCATTTAAGTAGCTAGAGCAAGAGTGGCAGACTAAGCCTCATCAAATCGCTCTCTAAACTCCATCAAAACACTGATTGCGTTTTGGAGTAGAAGAGATGCGTTTATTTCATCGGCAGATCTTCTGTTTTTTCTCACAGCATTCACCTTTTCACAGATGGCCTCCCAAATCATGTTTCTAACACTGAGATGTCTCTGCTGGAGTTCACCCATGTGTTTATTTCCCTCCTCCACAAAGATCTCCAACTCCATGGCTTCAAACTTCATTTATCGCTTAAGGCCACTCTGTTCTCTCAAACTGTCCATGGTGACAGCCGATAGCACACGCAAAATCCTCATTAAAGGGCGGTCAGCACCACTTTTGCACCTGTTACAATTTGCGCACGCAGTCATAGTAGATCACCCGCAACACGCCCAGAAATAGCACGTGCTAAATTATTATTTGCACACGCAAACTAGCGCTCGTTATTTGGGATCTTAATAGATCACGCCACAGTCTACTCACATGCTGTAGTCTAAACTACGGTACGTAATGAGTTTACAAAGTTTACTTGTTGTCACTTTTCAGACAATAGTGCTGCGTAAATACAAATAAATACTTTACCTCGTCGCTTTGCATCCATTGTGCTGAAGCAGAGCAGATTGACAGCATGTCATGAAGAGACGAGAGCGAGAGAGGTAAATGAGATGCATAAAGTAAACAGCTGATTGTATTGTACCTTCTTCTTCCCGGTTGATTTTGGCCGATTATTGTGAATAATCAAATGTTCCCTGCAATACAGAACTTTTTTTTCTCCCCCTGACCCGCCAAAACAGCATTCTCTGGACGAGCGGGAGGTGGCTGATTGACCCAGACACTGATGAAGAAGTGGAGCTGGGGTGGGCTTTTGGCCTCCAGGCAAACAGCTACAACATGCCCACCTGTGCATCAGATCACCAATGCCCCTGATTTAGCAAATTATTTGTCCAACTCTTACCCGTTATATTATCTTAATGCGTGTTTTATATAAATAATTCACCCCCTGTACAGTGTGAATGAATACATAACAGAGCAACATACCCAAAACTTATTTTTGAACCAGGCTATAAACATGTTCAACTTTGCAGTAAAAATTGACATTGTAACATGGGACTTTAAGGGGTCTTCTTGGCTTTAGCAGCCAGCTTCAAGTGGACGATCAAGGAACTGGATTTTATTGCACCTCTGCATTGGCTTCATTTTTCAACAAAAGGAGGTTGGCAGACTCTGCTTCGACCGATATCTGGGAGACCTTGTGCACATACACAGTGACAACCTCAGTGTCCCCTGTACATCATGCCCCCCCCCCCCACACACACACACACCCCAGAACTTCATGCAACTTTGAAAAATGTTGAGGTAGGCTATCCTGAAATTTTCTTGAAATTTGCAGGATTGCATTCATGAAAAGGACTAGAGAAAGGTACTTTTGGTAAAAGATGGTGCTGAATCAAGAAAGGAGGTGCTTAATTACTTATCAGCTCAACTATTTCTTTTTAAAGAGGTAGGGAAGTTTTTGTCTCCTCCGTAAAGTTTCACATTAACTGATGTGAAATGTATTCTTTATGTCTAAAGAAAACAACTTTAAAAAAAAAATGCATTACACTTTGTTTACATGCCCCTTAAAGATGAAGATAATAACAGAGTTTAATCTTTGACCATTACTCTCTTAAAGGAGACTTCCACTGATATCACACAGAGAAGTCTATTAGTTGAATATATTAGTCTGTATTAGTTTACAGTAGGACATCTGCACTAAAAACAAACTTTATAAGAGGCTGTTTGTGGTGCCAGCAGGAGTCTCATGTTGTGTTAAAGTTTGGAGCTGAAGTGAGACAGAGGTGAGAACATTTTCTAATTATAAGGTTGGCTCTGAGTTATATTGCATAATGTGAGCAACAGGTTTAAAAGGGAAAAATTTGCAAAACAACAATTCATGATATCTGTGCATGAATTGTTTTTAACCCTCTTCTGAGAACCAAAATTGTTATTGGAGTGCATTGCTATATCTGAGCAGCCCTCTCTCAAGATAATCATCATGAACATGAGCAATAATCTCAAATGAGTTGTTTTTGTATGACTAGGTTCACCCGGTCAAAGGTGATCTTATTGCTCTCATCAAAAGACAGAACATCTGAGCCCTGGACCAGTCACGTTGCACTACGGATGTCCGTACTGAAGCCCACACTCTCACTCCATGACTCTCACCAGCTAAATGTTACACTTCTATATTGATGAGCATGTGGGCAGCTGGTGAGCTGGCATCATGCAGACACACTCACAGCATCAGAGGAGAGAAAAACAGAGCTTCTAAAACAAATATTATTGGTGTGGATGGACTTCGGCTGTGTAAGGAAATTGATTCTTGGAAGTGTTCTGTCTTTTAGTAACATCTCCTCAGCCTCACATCCAAGCATTTACATTCACACACACATCCACCTGCCTCTCCTCACCATCTTCCGGCCTCTCCTCCCTCTCCCCTCCTCTTCCTCCCCTGTGCCTATTTCTGTCGTCTTGGAGTCATTGACAGAAGTGCGGTAGCTTCACCCCCCCGCCCCACTCCCCCACCCCTCCGCCATTCCATCCAATCTCCTCCATCCTCCTCCCATCTCACCCTCCTGTTACAGTGGCTGTGGTCTCCCTGCCCCTGCAACACCCCCGCCAAGCTCACGCGGTTAGTACAGTCTGCCTGTGCTCTCTCCTTATAAGGGCAAAACACATTGACAGAGGCAGAGAGACGGGGCTGTACCAGCACGCGCGGGCAGGTAGGGGGACAGTGGCTCAAAGGAGGAGAGTGACGATGTAGAGGCAGAGGAGCAGAGATTAGGAAATGTGAACAGCAAGGTGGAAGAGGGGGGGTGAAGAGGGTCAGGGAGAGAGGGATGGGGATTGTGTGATAAGGTGGAGGGTTGACATGAAGCTCTGAGGTTTTTGATGGCCAATAGCAACACATTTTCACTGAGGAGGCCAGGAACAAAAATTTTGTGGCAGATTTGGTCAGTCTCTTTATTTTACTCTGAATGTGTTTTAATAGAGGGCAGAAAAACTATAAAGACCTCAGCTGCAGCAGAACGTCAGCGGAGTCTGGAGGGGCCTGAAAACCATCACTGGGTACAAGGAACCTGTCACCCAGACTGAGGGGGATCTAAAGTGGGTGAACGACCTGAACATTTTCTTCAACAGATTTGATCAGTCAACCAACCCCTCCCCCTGCCCAGATCCCACTGCTGCAACCCCCATTGCCTACTGTAGCTGTGACTGGCCCTCCCCCCTATCCCCCTACCTCAACTGATCCCTGTCCCTCAACACTCTGCATTCAGACCCCCCCCTCTCATCTAGCCAGGTGAGGACTCAACTGAGAGGGTGCAAGACGAGGAAGGCTGCAGGTCCAGATGGCATCAGCTCAAGGCTCATCAAATACTGTGCAGACAAACTGTGTGGGATTGTGGGGCACATCTTCAACTTGAGCCTGAAACTAGGGAAGGTACCAGAGCTGTGGAAGACATCCTGCTTGGTACCAGTGCCAAGACCCCTAACCCAAAAGACTTCAACAGCTACAGGCTGGTGGCGCTGACATCGCAGCTGATGAAGACCCTGGAGAGACTGGTCCTTGGTCACCTGAGACCCCTGGTAAGACCATCAATGGACCCATTCCATTTCGCCTACCAACCTGGCACCGGGTTGAATGACACTGTCATCTACCTCCTTCAGAGAGCCCTCTCACCTGGACATGGCTGGGGCCACTGTGAGGATCATGTTTTTTGATTCCTCCAGTGCCTTCAACACCATTCAGCCGTTGCTTCTGAGGGACAAGTTGGAGCACTCTGGAGTGGATCACCTCCTCACGGCCTCACGGCCTGGATTCTGGACTACCTCACCGATCGTCCGCAGTATGTGAGGGCCCAGAGGTGTCAGTCTGACACCATTGTCTGCAGCACGGGGCCCCCCCAGGGAACGGTTCTGGCTTCGTTCCTGTTCATTCTCTACATTGTAGACTTCACCCACAACACAGCAAGCTGCTACCTGCAAAAGTTCTCTGACGACTCCTCCATTGTTGGCCTAATCACCAATGGGGGCGACAGGGAGTACAGAGAACTGACGCAGGATTTTGCAGTCTGGTGCCAGAGAAACCACCTCCAGCTCAACGCAGGAAAGACCAAAGAGCTGGTGGTGGATTTCAGAAGACGCAAGCCCCCTCCTCCCACACCAGTGAACATCCATGGAATGGGCATTGAGATTGTGAAATCTTACAAGTGCCTGGGTGTTCACCTGAACAATAAACTGGACTGGTCAGACAACTCAAATGCGCTGCACAAGAATGGACAAAGCAGACTCTTTCTGCTCAGGAGACTCAGGTCTTTTGGTGTGGAGGGGGCTCTTCTGAAGTCCTTCTTTGACTCTGTGGTGGCATCAGCCATATTCTTTGGAGTGGTCTGCTGGGGAAGCAGCATCTCTGCTGACGACAGGAAGAAGCTGAACAGACTGGTGAAGAAGGCCAGCTCTGTCCTGGGCTGCCCACTGGACCCTGTGGAGGTGGTGGTTGACAGGAGGATGATAGCAAAGCTATCTTCTCTGATGGTCAACACGTCACACCCCCTCCAGGAGACCATAACAACACTAAGTAGCTCGTTCAGTGACAGACTTCTTCACCCGCGGTGTCTCACGGAGAGATACCGCAGGTCTTTTCTACCTGCAGCGGTCAGACTCTATAACCAATAATTTATATATATATGTTGTAAGATATGCTTATTTTTTACCTCTTTAATTTTAATTGCTAATAACTTTTTAATAATTTATATTTTATAGGCTCTTGTTTGCTTTACATTTTTTGCACTGTCTACCTTGTTACTGTGACACTTGAATATCCCCGTTGAGGGACGAGTAAAGGACTCTCTTATCTTATTTAGAACAGGGGACTCTATATTGTGGTGACATTAGGCCTGCTTCTAAAATCAGTGAAGAAGAAATCTACCAAAAACTCCTAATGTTTGCAGCTTCATGACAATAGAGCAGACTATAAATGTTAATATTTGTTACATTGAATATTTTTATAACATAGGCAATTTAAGAAATTGTATAAACCTAACACTAGCTCTATTCACATATGCATAAAACTGAAAATCAGCTGAAGTTTTTGGGATGAGCTGCTTATAAGAACCCAAACAGCCAAACTTTTCATTTTTCACCCAACTTTACAAAGACTTTTTCCTGCTAGTCTCCTACTTTAATTGTTTGTATGAAAACGGCTTGAGCCATTGCAGGAATGCAGAAGGAAATATTTGTAGAAAGTCAGTGCAAGCTTGTGGGCAGGTTGATGACGCTAATATCATGCAGTCGGTGCAAACACAGAAGAGTGACACATGACCGAGTTAATAAAACATCCACCCAGCAACTTTTCGCTGTGAGGGACATGTGTGAACAAGCAACCTTGGAAAATTTCAGGGGCAAACCTCCTTTAAAATGTTTGACATTTTCAGCAACGCATATATATGAAAGAGGCTAGTGTATCATAAAAAGTTTCCAGTGCTGAGGAATATTTGGTTCAAGGGTAGCCCCTTACATTTTTTTGCATTTCCCTTGCAAAATGTAACAAAACTACATTGAAGTCTTTCCTAAGTTTAGGAGGAGTATTTTTTTATCCCTGAGGATAACAGCGACAAGATATAATTCAGAATCAGAATAAAAATGGCTTACAGTTTAAGAGCCATGCTAATACGGTCTATCTAAACCTAATGCTACAGAAAACAACATCAGAATTGATGACAATGTTCTCAGCATTGATATTATTTAACACTATAATCAGCATTATAATCTCACATAAACAGATTCCAGCATGCCTTCATGGACTGTGATCGCAGTCCATGCTACAATCAATCCAAGTTAAGTACTGCCTCTGTCACCATCCATAAAGTATTGATCAGTTGTACAAAATGGAATCAAACAAAACTCAGGAGCTGTTCAAAACACGAGAGGGTCAAGTGCTGGTCGAAATGCTTCTTTTTTTTAAACGGCAAATATTGACATGAAACATTAGAGGAGTTCACTAGCAGCTGACTCTTTATCATTTTTGATACAGTGTTAACTTAAAAAACCACAGTGAAAGAATGATTTGAAGTGTAATGAAGGTTATCAGTTTATAATTCAAAGTTTCCTTTTTCAGGATGAAATACTCTCAATGACAGGCTGAGTATTACTTTCTGTTATGAGTAAACAGATAATGTGCAAAATGTTAATAAGCTGAAATTGAAGAGATGGTTGCCAGTGATAAAAAGTAGAGAGCTATTTGGAGCTGAGGAAGAAAGCTATTGGGGATATAGGAAGTTGCAACTGAACCAGGGACTGTATTTCACCAACGAATTTATCCCTCTCATCAAATCCTGGTACCTCCATTACACCATGTCATGCTGGTAGCATAATGTATCAGGCAAGAGGAGGGGGCTACAAAGGTCTAGTTACTTCACTGCTTTTAGATTCCACCTCCCATGATTGTTTTCTTTGCTAAATTGAAGTCTTGAGCTCCTGCCAATTATGACTTAAGTGACATCACTTGAGACAGACTATTGTGAGTACCATTTGGAACCAGTCCTCAAGGCCTGGAGACAGACTGTATGTGACAGAGTAACAGAACGTAACATACAATGGTCAAGAAAAGCACCCTTCATGAATTAAAAAAGTATTTTTCATATAAGCATGATCAACTTTTGACTTTTGGACATGTTGATGGGGTAAAATTGAAGCTAGAAGTAAGTTCAAGCAGGACATCTGTTTTGTAATCATTCATTCATTCAGCTATACTTAAGTCATAATTCATAATCCTCCCTCTGTCTATTTCTGTCCTGGTGATCAGCTAATTACAATTGTTAATTATTTCAAGCATGAGCCAACCACAGTCATACTCAACCTTTATCAACCAATCATCTGCCATGCCAACAAATTTTTATCTGTTCCCCTTAGCTCCTCTTTCAGGCAGCTTTGCAGTTCAAGCATTGCAACCCTGCTCCACCCAGGTCACCTCCAATCCATCTCATCAGTGTCCAGCTCCAGCTCCTCAGGTCATTCTGTCCTTCCTCCACCACCACCACCACCACCACAAATGTCTATCCTCCATTAGGGGGGGTATCCTTTCCTGCTCTCTGCTTTACTACCCCTTCTAGTACATGAAGACAACACAATGTAGTCTAATCGCAGAAGGCAATGCACATTTCTCCTATTTTTCTATACTTGTAAAATAATAATTCACTCATATATTCTGAACTTAAAAAGTAAATAACTGTGATCTCATAATTAAGTCTCATTTGATTGAAATACAAATAGTGTGTCCCCTCTGTGCGTGTGTGTGTGTGTGTGTGTGTGTGTGTGTGTGTGTGTGTGTGTGTGTGTGTGTGTGTGTGTATGTGTGTGTGTGTGTGTGTGTGTGTGTGTGTGTGTGTGTGTGTGTGTGTGTGTGTGTGTGTGTGTGTGTGTGTGTGTGTTCAGCTGCAGCCTTTCTCAGTGTCACACCTCCTGTGCGGCAGCAGGCCTGATGGTCTGCTGTGAGGTCTGGACGGGTGCTAATTAGGCCTGAAGTTTTTGAATGGAGGCCACTGCCATGAATGGAGCTGAATGTGTGGAGAAAGAGGCCTCATGTGATCCATGTGTGTTTGTTCTGTGTGTGTGTACGATGGAGTACATCAGAGTCAGCAGTGCTGCAGACTGCATAAACACACATCTCCTCTGTGTGCATTCGTTCCAGTTAAGTTAAAAAGACCCCTCATTTTGTCGCAGATGGAGGGATGACACCCCTTTGGGAATGATGCAGGAAGAAAGATGTAAATCCGTTTAGTCACAGGTCCATAAGTGGAGGAAAAGGCAGACGCAAACAGGGGAAAGAAGGGAATCAAACCCACATAACACCCGACTGCTAAGTGTGTCAGCATCTTGAATTGAGTCAGGGAGGAGGTCGTCTAACGGCGGAGGGTCTGTTTGTTAGTTTCTGCATTTTATCAGTATGAAACATCTGCTCTCGTTAATCTTCACCAACCTGTAGGCAGTACTTACTTTGAGTAATTCCCCCACAGGGACAAAACTCAAACCCACCCTGAAGCCCACGCAAATGAAGAGCTCTAACAAGAAAATGGATCGGATGAATAAATATGATCTTGAATCAGAGTTTGGAGATAAGCCTTTTCTCCCCATCTCTCCTATCATAATATAGAACAGGAAACCGTCTTATCCTATCTCTCCATCATGTCTCCCGACTGACATTCCCTTTGAAGGAGTTAGGGTATGAAAAAGTGTTGAGAGAGAGATGATTCTAGATAGTTCTCCCTGGTGTGTTGGTTATGTAAAGTAACTGTGATATAACCCAAGAGGGACGAAGGAGTTTGTAGGATGAGAAAATTAAAGGACATGCAAGAACAAGGTCACAGATTTAACAATCATGGATGTTAGCTTGGAACATGACTGGTCACGTGCATTTGAGCAAGATGGAGTCTTTTTTTTGTGGAAATAGCAGTAGTTAACAATGTTGTGCAATTACACACCATATACTGTCTCCCCAAACCCCAGAATGACAGAAAAGACACGTATCTGTCATGCAAGATGAGCTTTAAATCTGAGCAAACTCTGCCCTGATCTTTGCAGTAAAACTTGAGATTACATTCATAATAGTCATTCATTAGTAAATGTGGGTAAATAGATTACACACTGTGATCCAGACTGGGACAAACTCTTAGGAACATGGAAAGAAGACAAGACATCAAGGATAAAGGAAGTAAAACTTTTGGTTTAAAGAGATTGAAGCACAGTTTGCATACAGAAGGCTCCAGTTCAGCTCTCTTGCTTTCTTTTAATAGCGTACTCCTCACATGCAACAAATTGCATAAAAACATCTACTTTTGTCCTCAGCATTTTGCATGATTTCACTCAAACACAGGAGTCAGAAAAAACTGACATTCACCTCCTCATTACCTGAAAGCAACACACTGATGACATCAGCTGAGACTCCTAAATCGGCTGTATCAGGAAATAGTGTTCTGAGTCGGATTATTGTGATTTCTGAGAAGATTTCTGTAGCTATTGTAGTGTAATCCTTTTCAACTGTTTGCACAACATCATATCTCAAAATATTTATTAGGTTTTTAGGTATTTAGGTTTTTTACTATCCTTGTTTTAAGCTTCTTATAACAGCTGAGCAATTGTGAAGAAACATGTTGGCTAAGTGTGTTTGCACCCTCTCTTTGCAATGTAAAGATGTTTCAATATTTAGGCTCTCACAGAGATTTAAATTAAACATTTAGAGCTTCTGGTTGGAATGGGAGCAACATGTAGGCAAATGAAAGTATTGCAAATGACTTTTTTGTAACAACTTATACCCAGAATGCTTTGTATGATTTATCTTCCAAACTACAATGCAATGACTTGATGTAGTGGATGACTTTCAGAAGTCATTGGCCTGAAACGAGATATGACGCACAGTTGAATGACGCACAGTGGCTACATGTTACTGGGTAAAAGGAAAGGGTTAACACATTATTTTTGTATGTCTGTGTGTCTGCATCAGTGCCAGGAGGGAGAGCTGCAGGGTTGGGGGTGGGGTGTCCCAGAAATTGGCAATTGCCTCTCGCCCTGCCCCCACGTTGGGCACCCACATGGACAGTGACAGACTAGTGCAGGAGGAGGAAGAGGAGGGAAGGAAAGCCAAAGAAAGAAAGTGGAGGGATGCCAGTACGTCTTCCCCCGTGGCAACCAGATGATCCTCGTGGCCTGCAGGCTGCACCTTCTTTGTGAAAATCTATTTAAACACTATCAGCTGAAAACAGATCCTGGATTACCCAGGCTTGAGGGTGAGTGTGCATATTCTCTAAATAGTCCATATGAAAAACAACTCCCTCTCTTCCTTTATTTCCCCACTCACATACATTCACTTAGTGCTCTGTGCATCCCGCCGTGTCTCCATATGTGTCTAGACTGGAGTTTCCCAGTAACCCTTAGTGGTCCAGGCCTCTCCTGTCCCCCTGAGGCTGAGCTGATTAACAGTAATCGGGAACAACAATGCATGATAATGTGAATTAAAATGGACCAATGGAGGTGGCCTTTGGCCCCATGCTCCATATGAGAGCAATGGCACAGTTGTAGTGTACACAGGCCCTGCAGGGACAGGCCAGACAAAGACAAAAGCATGGCAGAGTGTAAGTTAATTTGAATGGAAAGGACATGGGAGGCCTAGAGGGGGTGTATAGTGGTCTTCATCATGGTCTGCGCACATAAAGATTAGAAAATGAGCTGCAAATAAAGTTGTTCTCGCCAGTGTACACATATTAGCACAATGAGTCATCCTGTAGCTTGGTTTTCATTTTGTTAGGTTGAAAAAATGACTGGCACTCAAATCGAAAGCACAGTATTTCCTGGTTCCTGAAAAGTTGACATTTCAGAGATGATGTGGTTTCACTCAATAGCAACCAAGTGTGGTCAGAGGATTTTGTTTTGGCAGCAGCCGTAGCAGTCTTTGGCCTCCCTCTCCTTCCTCGTCTCCTCTAGAGATCTCCAGCTGTTGCCCAGCCATCCTTGTTGTCCCCCTGCATCTTTCCCACTGCCAGAGCTCCAGGGAAGAAACAATCGTACAGTGATCTGTTGGAAGCTAGGTAAGGGGAGTCAGCTTTAAGGGAAATTTCAAGACCAGACATGTTCAGAATTAGACACAAGCAAAGAAAAAAACAGACTTAAAGTGGAGGTTTTATCCCAAGTGAGTGTCAGCTTGGCTCATCCAGGAGGAGTGAAGAGGTCAGGATATTTCCTCTGGAGGAGCTCCATCTCTGATTTTAGGTCCAAAAACAAAAACAAGAAGTGAAATAGAGAGACACAAAGTTTTTCCCCCATCACCTCATCAATCACTCAGAGAATTGGACGATGCGTGTGGTATAAAGGGCTTTAAGAGATGGGACTGCCAGATAACTAATATTGATGGGACTCACCCACAACTATTCTCCCTCTTTCTGTGACTCTTGTCAACTCTAGTCACTATAATCTTGACTGCTGCCAGGGTTCACGCTTCTGTTGAAAACTGCATAAAAAATATCCCTCTGTGGTAATCAAGGCCTGTAGTAACTACCCTGCATTGCACTTTGAGGTAGGACTGTTTCACACATGATCTTTTACTGTTTTTGAGTGTCTTAAGGCTGTAGATGATGAGCACTCGTGACTTTGCAGCACATGGTTGTTCATCCAGTGCATCACCAGTTTCTACGAAAGGATTTAAATTAAGTGATTCTGGTAGATGAATTCTGCTTAGTCTTGGATTTATGTGAATAACAACCGGCAAATCATCCTAAAATCTCTAAAAATATACCAACTGCATGTGTTCCAAAAATGTGACATTGCTGTCATAACAACAGAGCCAAAATAAAAACAAACATCTATATCAGAGGAACATATTCTTACTGTGTCCACTGTACATCACTTCACACCCCAACCAAAAGTTATGTGAAGTCCTCCCCCTCTGACAGGCGCTGGAAGGCAAGCACACTCTAGAGCTGTTTCTCCCCCAAAGGACATGACACTCATAAACACTTAACTCAGCTATGTACGTGTCTCAGACAATTAGTTCTGTTTTAGCTGCTTATCTGTTATTCTACAACTTTTCACGTTTGCAAAGATCTGGTTTGTAAGAACTCAGCCTCAGAGGCCCCATCTGTATTTGTTTATTCTGTATATGTTTGTGAAGAATGTTTGGATAGTGCCATAACAATACATACAGCCACCTAAATATTACATTTATCCTCAATTTATATGCTCTTTGTATACTAGCCAGCCTTTAAATGGTCCAACCATGACACGAATTATGAAACCATCCCCCATCAAAACTCTTATCATTTGCTACCTCTTTGTTGTTTTCACTACTTTAACAAATATTCTTATTTCATCTTTTAATTAATGTAACCAAACCCTTTATCCTCAGGGGATTACAGCCAATCACTCACAGCTGGAAGGCAAAGAGATGAGTAAGAAGAGCTGAAGCTGAATGGAATCTCCTATCCCACAGGATTGGTTAAATTGACATCAGTGTTTCTTATGTTGTGAACCTGATTTGTATTACTTGCATACCTTCTTAGGGACTGCAGATGTACATTTTGTTTTATGTTTGACAAACCAGTTCACTAAAACGAATCAAATTGATAATGGGTAAATCAGTAATCACATTCTTTAGTATTAAATCAATGTAATCAGTAGGCTGACGCAACCAAAGATCTCTGGCTCCATCTGAAGGATATTTCAGGGAAGTGCACTCTGGTTACAGCCAATCACTGTCAGGCACTCACATCAGCAGGAGTGAAAAGGGTGATATGCTTCCACAGCTAAATGAAGGAATGCTTTTAGAGCTCTTTGATTTATGTTATTCTTTATATATACTTTTCTTTTATAAATAAAAATTGTGTATTGACTCGAGTTACTTAATAAACTTTAAGGTTTGAGTCACTCTTCTACTTTGTTCTTTGTCGCTATTAAAGTTTGTAAAAAATTGGAGCCTGGAACAACTAACAGAACCATCAGAATAAACACTCATGTTTAAATATGCATTCATTTTTATTGCAACATATGAACAGCAAGTCTTGTAAAAGAAACTGAATAACATGAAAATGTGTACACAAAATGACAAACGTCACAATGTAATGCAATCATGACTTATACAAAAAAATAGTCTTGTTTCCGTTGACACTGCAAAAACAAAAGTGTTGAAAAAAATCTCTTTTTTTCCTTCTCTCACTTTTAGTCTCTGTCTCATGACACACAAAAAAAGGAAAATGTCCGGGAGAAAAAAAAAAAATCAATATCTGTATTTTGTAGAATAATCCTTTGGAGACACCACCAAACCTCTTCCTTTTCTTGCACCTCTGTATACTGTTTCAACAATGTCAATCATCTCCTGCTTGTCCTCCATTGTCCAGTTTATCTTGTTGTTGTTTCCAGTTCCCAAATCAATCATGATGTGTTTGTTCCTGAAAAGAAAAAAATAAATAAATGTGAAATTAAAAAAAAAGTCATGTTCTGAAAATTAGCAGTAGTTAAAAAAAATTGCATGTATGACTTCTTGCTGTATGTTATGATGTCAATATTGGGCAATGGAATTTATGTAAATAACATTTTGGTTATCTTCAGCTGAGTCTCATGTAATTGATATTTCATAATCACGTAAGGAATGTAATACCTGAAAAAAAACATGACGGTGCAGGGGTCGTACAACTCGTACATCTTGTTGAAGTCAGGTACTTCTGTGATGTCCACCAGGTAGATGACTGCAAAGTTCTTTACCTGTGGGGGTGTGCGTAGGTAAAATATAAACACAATAATGAGTCATCATGCTTTCAGTATAGAGCAAAGCATTCAACATCACAAGCAGGGCAACACAACATGAAAAGGTCACTATTTATGGTAGCTGCTCTGCCAGTTCACACCTCCATGCATATAAACTACTGTTGAGTTCTTTTACAACACCTAGATGTGATACTTTGTAACTTACACACAAGAGTAAACCCTCCTATTTACTGTATGTTAAGTGTTGAAAAGCAAAAGCAGACAATATAAGTTAAAATAAAATGCTTGAATAAGCTAAATCAAAATAATAAGAACATTCATATTCATATTATTTTCAGCTTAATGTTGCATTCAAAGAAAACGAAAGCCCTAAGTGACAGTATTTCCTCATTTCCATCCAAGCTGAAATGCATACTGTGTACTACAGGAGGGACTGAGCATAGCTATTATTTTAAAATAAAGTTTATGGAAAAAAAAAATAGAATTTGAATAACCATACGTGAAGAAATAAGTCTAGAGTTAGAATTATAAACATCTTGGGTTGGGTTGGGTTGCTGATCCCACTGAACTTGTTTTGCCTTATAAAAAAGACTTGAATTCAAAATGCTGTTTGTGTCCCCTCTCTTCGTGGTAAGCTTTCACACTTTTACCACAACACACCGGTAAGTTTTTCTATTGTTCATTTTCATGCAGTAGCTAATCATGCTAATGTCACAACACAAACAGGCTGAAACAAAAACAAATCTCACTTTCTCTGCGATGCTGTAGAGGACCTCGTCCATTTTCATACATGTTGGGTCCCAGTCGTGTCCGAAGCGGATCACAAGTACTCGGTCCTCCTCAGAGAGGATGGCTTGATCTACCTGCCAGCCATTGTGGAGATGTGGTAGCATGTACGACATCTTGACTCTTGTTGTCGATTCCCAGGCTACAAAACACATACATTTTACTTAAGCTTTACACAATTACAGAGGCAGAGAAATTACCGCGTGAGTAACATCTTCATTTAGCTTATAATTTGAATATGAGAGGGGCTGATAGCGTAGGAACGCAAAGCTAGCCTAGCTAGCTCTAGGCTAAGTTTACGAGAAGTCTGGTAAGAGAATTGTGAAGTCCTACTGCTACACGGAAACGAAGCAACTTTGTGCGGAAATAAAGACTTACCTTAAAAAGGGTTGTCTTTTGTGAGGGAAATTAGACGTTCTCCGTCGTAAAATGTCGTTTTAGGTCAACAAAAGAGCAAAATCCAGTTGAGCTATGAATCTTTACGAAAAGCTTGCGTTGGTTGCAAGCCGTATGCTTACGTCAGAAATCAAGCGACGGTGTTGGCGCACAGTGTTTGCATCACGTGTTGGTTGTAAGCGTTTGCAAGCTATTTTACAGCCTATGGTTGCAAGCCTTTCTGGTGCATTTTCGTGTTTTCAATTTCTAAACACGTCCAGATAGAAAGTTACAATGATCATTAATATATTATTATAAAAAAGAACATTTTAATAAACTACATGGCAAATATCCATTAAGAAGCCAGTCATTATAATACCAAGTGAGAAAATATGGACTTTGTTTGACCACTAGTGTGTTTTCCTAGTTAATTGTAATGAATTAACGTGTCTCTGGGCAATTGCTTTCTTGGCTGTTATATAAAGCTTTTGTAAACACATAACTTGTGCATGAAAGGCTCTGCCAGCACGGTTTACTTACTAAGCACACACAATATTAAAGATTTATTCTGTTTTATTGTAGGATATAATGACTCACTGGGGGGAAAGAGTAATAGAAAAGCATATTCTACTGTTTGAATGCAACTACCTTTTAAATAATCTTGAATTCAAAGAAGGTAATCAACGATCAAAAATTGTTTTACAAAATCTTCTTAAATCGATTGGTATGAAGGCCTACTTGAATTTTTGGCTTTCTTCCATCTCATTGATCATTAATGGTCTTTAAAAATGTATTTATTTACAGATATACAGATATGTCACTTAAGTAAAAAAGAAACTTCATCAACTTCTGCTTAGTAGTCCAGTCTCATTCTTGAAATAGCCTGTGAGATACTAATGTAGACATGAGTTAAG
>NC_048287.1:10144493-10201993 GCF_009762535.1 Notolabrus celidotus | reverse complement strand
CCAAAATCAGAGACACATCAAACTTCCCAGAGCTGATCAGCTGATTAAGATGTTACATTTGTTGTATAAAGAAAGGGAGTGGCCATCACTGCTCCTGCCCCCTCCACTCCACTCAAATTGCTTTTACAATCAGTGGGTCGTGTTACTGTGGAATGGATCTGCGCTGGCTAAGAACAACCAGATCACTTGTGTGTGAGAGTGTGTGTGTGTGTGTGTGTGTGTGTGTGTGTGTGTGTGTGTGTGTGTGTGTGTGTGTGTGTGTGTGTGTGTGTGTGTGTGTGTGTTTGTTTGTTTGTTTGTGTGTGTGTGTGCATCTGTGTGTGTATGTGTGTGTGTGTGTGTGTGTGAATGTGTGTGTGAGCGTGTGTTAACTTGTATACTTACGAGTGTGTGTATCTGTTGTGTGTGTGTTGCCTGATAGGTTTAGGGGCCTATAAACCTCTTGGTCAAGTGGGCCTGTCCCAGGCGCAGATTATTGTATTTGACCCCTGACCCCGTACATACTGTGCTCGTGTGTATGTGTGTCTTTGTTTATAGGCATGCAGGTGTCTGTCCATGACCCTTCGATCCAATCTGCCGTGGCCCCCAAGTCCTTCTTACATATGTGTGTGTGTGTGTGGGGGGGGTTGTGTGTGCATGTTGCTATAAGCAGCATAGGAGACCCATAACCCTGTACATTTGTACCCCTCACCCTCCTCTGGTGGAGAGTAAAAGAAGGAAGTGGGGGAAGGGAAAGCAGAGGGAGGAGGAACAAGCCAAGGTGTGTTGGATTTCATCATGTAAAGATGAAACTGAGAAAGAATACATGCCTGAGAACGCTAGGCTAAAGAGAGCTAGAAAGTTAAATGACAAGTTCACAAAGAAACGTAAATGTGAACAGAAGAATTGAAAGGAGAAGTAAGAACAGAACAGGGGACAATTCAAGACAAAGTGACACACAAGGTTAGCTTCTGTCATGCTTATTTATGTGCTAATGACAAACATGAACATTTGTTGTTCTGACTAATGTTTGAATATGCTCTCAGTGGGAGCAAGGTGTTACCCTGCTCCCCAGATAGATGCTAACCTGCACGTGACACTAGAGAGAAGTCGAGCCGTGAAGTAAAAAAACAGAGAACGCCAGAGCTGATTGTCATAGTTTACATTTTGTCTTCCACTTTTGAGAATCTGTCTGTGTGTGTGTGTGTGTGTGTGTGTGTGTGTGTGTGTGTGTGTGTGTGTGTGTGTGTGTGTGTGTGTGTGTGTGTGTGTGTGTGTGTGTGTGTGTGTGTGTGTGTGTGTGTGTGTGTGTTGTGCTCAAAGTCTCATGCACACTGTATTAGGGGCCAGCTGGGTTGGCCTGCGCTCTACACATGAGCCTGATTATGACTCAGTATTGCATTACTGACATTCCTCCATAGCTCTCCCTCTCTTTTCTCCTCCATTTTTTCCCCTCTCCTCTATTCTTCTTTCTTATCCTCCCTTCTTTTTCTTCATCTCCCTCTCCCCTTCTCTTGCCATCTCTCACTTTTTTTTTCCTCTCTCTCTCTCCCTTCTCCAGAGGCTCGGCAGATTTGCTGAGCAACCACCTCCCCCCTTTTGCTCCCTCCCTTGCTACCCCTCCCTTGACCCCCTGTGCAAAGCCCAAACGCCCGACACGTGATCCGTACAGCTTCAGATCAAATCACCCCACCGTTTTCAACTGCCCTCTCTGCAAACCTCAACCGTCACTGTGCGTTACACATGTTTCTCTGGTCCTAACACTCTCGCACAGTATTTCACATACAGCTGAGCAGCAGGAGTAGGAGGAGGAAGAGGAAGATGAGGGGGATAAGAGGGAGGGGGTGGAAATTAAAACCGTCAGGCAGCTCGGGGAAAATGTCAGTAGATGCATAAGAATAAGGGTGTGTGTGTATGTGCTCAGTGATTGTAGTTTGTTCTTCCTATCCGTGTGCATGAGTGTGTGTGGGTTGGGGGTAGTTGTGGGCGTGTTTAGGGAGAAAGACTGTTACTTTTGGTGCGGCGCCATCAGTAAAAGGAGCTGACAATGTTCTTTTTGGGGGAGTGGGGGATTAGAACGCAGCCCTGAAGATAAGAGCGTAGAGTACGTGACAGGTAGCAGCTCACCGTTTAAAAATCCCACACTGGGTTAATCCAGTGTGGAGGAAGAGGGGGAGGAGGAGGAGGAGGGAAGGGGGGAGAGGAGCGACGGCTCATACCACTCCTCGCAGCTCAGCCTTTATGCTGCCCAGCACGAGAAGAAGGGGCAGGCTGTCTCTCTCTCTCTCTGTGTCTCTCTCTCTCTCTCTCTCTCTGTCTCCCTCTCATTCTCGTCCTTCCTCTGCCACTTCCTCTCTCCAGCCCCCCTCTTTCCTCTTACCTCTCTTGGATTCTCCTTGCCAATCTGTCCCTCCCTCTCTCTTCCTGACTTCCTTCCCTCCCTCTCCTGTCCTCCTCCTCGTCCCCCCCCCCCCCCCCCCCCCTCCCTCTCCTCCCCCCTCCCTCTCTCTGTCTCTCTGTGTCACTGGAGAGCGTCTCAGTGTGAAAATGCCATCCTGCTCTCCAGACTGTTGCCTCTTTCAGGCTGTGGAGGTAAGAGACTTCTGTGCATGTGTTTGTGTCTGAGTGTGTGTGCGTGTGTGTGTATGTGCTTGTGTGTGTGCGTATGCGTTTCTTTCTTTACTGGATGTTCGTTGTTGGCTGTGTGTGCTTGAGCGTACGTATTCATATGTATGTGAGGATTGTTATTAGTTTGCAGGCAAAGAAAACCTTTGCATTCCCCCCTCGATGTTTCAGAAACTTTTCTCAAACAAAACTCCTGCGTCATGTTATTACTTTTTTTTCTTTTTATGTGGGTGTGTGAGAAGAAAGGAGGTAGTCTTCTGGCTTTGCAGAGAGTGCTGTGACGTTGTTCGTGGTTGCATTTGGAGTCTCTTTTTGCGTTGCTGTGCTAGTGCTTGTGGCATTTTATGTCACTTCCAGGCCACTGTTGCTGTTGTTGTTGTATGAATGTTTGATTAAATTTTTCGTAGCCCTTTAGCCCCGTCTGGCCCTTGCCCATCACCAGCTTTGTGTCTTGTTTCTGGCCATTTTCAACAGTTGTTCCCTGGTGTTTTTTTTAGAAGTGCAGGATAGAAGAATCTCTGCTGTGCACAGGAGTATCTTTGGACAACACATGCTCACTCGTGATTTTTCTCTGATGTATTGAAGATAATCAGAGTCATCTCTATGGTTTGAGTTGCTCTCCATTGTGTGCTTTCGTGTTGCTCTGCATTGGAAGTGAGCTCTGTGTGGTGTGTGTGAATCTGCTCATACAGTGATGTGAAGCAGCTGGTCTATGCGTAACCGTGCAACAACAGAGGACTAAATTTCAACCCAGTTTGAATGTTGCTTTGGGCTTTTTTCTGTAGTGGTTCAAAATGGCGCAAACATGGGAGGTACCTTGGCTCTGTACTGCACACAGTGCGGCTCCATGTTGTGACATTTTAGGGACAAAATGCAGCATATGAAAATGCACCACTGTCCAAGTGTGAATATGTATTGCTTACTCAATGTAGACATATTTCCATGTGACAGGAAATGTGTCACTAAAGTGTGTGCGCACGCAGGTACATGTGTATTTGCGGATGTGCGTGTGAGCAAGTTTGGTTGAGCTGTGGACAAAAGGGGTGAATTGAGAGCACAGGGGCCGGCAGACCTTTCCTGGACATCATTCTTCTTTTTTTTTTTGAAAGCGGATCTCATGATGGAGTTGTAGAATGATGTGAACGCGACTATCGATGAGTGGACTTGACAACAAACTTGGTCATGGAGGTAATTGTAGCCTCTGATGTGTGACACTTTTTTTCACTGCAGTTTTAAATTCCCGAAAGTGGTTCATGACCGCATCACACCTTTTGTCTGCTTTTAATCTTTTTTTTCTCAGCATGTAAAAAAAAACGAACTACCAACACTACTCTTAAAAGCATTCCCATAATTTCTCCTTGTGTATTCAGATAGTGAAGGTGTGGAGTGAGGATGGGGCCGGCAAAGTGGTGGAGATCCCAGCAGACATGACGGCGAGAGATGTCTGTCAACTCCTGGTCTACAAGAGCCACTGTCTGGATGACAACGCCTGGACACTAGTGGAGCACCACCCTGCTCTTGGCCTTGGTAAGGATCAATGTGTGTATGTCCAGTACATGGGCTGAGTATGTCAACACCAGACACAGGTTGGCACTTTTCTTTTATTATAGATTCTATAATCTATATGTATATTTATGTTATTTTTTAGCAGAAATGGAAGTTGTTGTACTTGGTTATATGCAATGACTTGCGGGGTTACTTAAAGGGGGCTTCAGAGCAATATGACTTCCAATAAGTCTTACCGCCCCAATAGAAGCCCACATTGATTATTAGTTATGCTTTCAGAAAGAGCATTCATTTATGAAGTTTTCAGCCAAAGTCTTCTTTAGCAAACATCATTTCTACAGAGCAGATGTCAATACAAACCAGTTTAATACATCAGGAGCTTTATAAGTTAATTGATTAAGTATAAAAAGGGCATTTTGTTTATAAAAATAACAACTGAATAAGCTATTAGTCTCCCTGCATCCCTGAGTGTTCCTCTGTAGTGTGTTTTAGAGGAATGCGTCTTACCCGCAGGTGTGTTCCGGTCTTGTATGTGCGAGTCTGTGT
Source organism: Notolabrus celidotus (assembly GCF_009762535.1). Lineage (NCBI taxonomy): Eukaryota > Metazoa > Chordata > Actinopteri > Labriformes > Labridae > Notolabrus > Notolabrus celidotus. The sequence goes on along the minus strand of NC_048287.1, from coordinate 10,197,337 downwards.
CTTTACTTCTTTTGTGCGTCGTTGCATGGGTGTAGATACTCTCTTGTGTGTGCCCTCTGTGTATGTTCACTTGGGCATGGCACGAGTGCTTGTATTACTTCTACACAGCTCAGGGAGGGAGGTGTGGTGGTCATAGGATTAAGCTTTTTCTGTGTTCTGCTCGCATGCCTGTTCCCTTCAAATGATATGCTCAAAAGTCATGCTTTGCGCATACACCTTAGTGGAATGATGCTTTATTTATTTATTTATTTATTTATGGATTCATTTTAGCCTTTCTGGGTCTGTCTTTGTCCTCTGTAAGGCTTTCCCACTCCCAAGTTTTATTTTTAGAGTCAAAGGATCGCTTTGTGCTTTGCTGCTTGATCTGCGATTCTGGAAAAAAAAAGTGCACTGAAGAGATGGAATGTGAGGTGAGGAGAGGAAGGGAGAGAAAGAGCGAGAGATGTAGGGAGAAAGAAAGAGGGGGAAAGATTGAGGGGGGGAAGGGCGTAGAGGCCTGGACTAAAGCGTCATACCAGAGCTGCAAGGAACCAATCATGGCCCTCCGTTGGACGAGCCCCTAGCCTTCCTAACCAATCAATCTTTTCTTAACCCTCCACAGGAAATTCCCCGGCTCACAGCCAGTGTGCACCCACTCTGATACACACACACACACACACACACACACACACACACACACACACACACACACACACACACACACACACACACACACATATACACTTACACACACACATACACGTACACACACACACTGCTCATACTTAAAGAGAACTCGTACAATTCAAACACTTGACCGTATCCAGAATACTTTTGCCTGCGAGAAAAGTAATTTACGTTCCTTCATATTCTTTTATGCTGTGTATTTAGTGTATGTTTGTGTGTGTATGTGTGTGTGTGTGTGTGTGTGTGTGTGTGTGTGTGTGTGTGTGTGTGTGTGTGTGTGTGTGTGTGTGTGTGTGTGTGTGTGTGTGTGTGTGTTGTTTTAATCAAACATGACTTTGTGAGTTAATCTGAAAGAGAGAATTAGTGCTAAATCCTGGCTGCTATCATTTCACGTGTGTGTGAGTAAGCGGCCAATGCCGATTTGGAACATCCTGTCACTATCAATTTCTAATCGGCCGCACTCTGAGATCATATGGCCTCAACTTCAAGAAAGAGGATCACACACATATACACACACGCACACACACATATATGAATGTATAATGGTGATGCAAAATGAGCAGGTTAGGTCTGTGTGAGCTCTTAATGTGTGGTTGTGTCTTTGTCTGTGGCTTTGTACTTTACTTACAGCTTTGCCACTCTCAGCAATCAGCCTGAATACATGACATCATCTTCCTGCAATGCCCCCCACACCTCCACCAGCTCTTCCTCTCTCTCCCCCCTCTGCATCTCATACCACAGCTCCCAACCTTCAACTCATCCCTCTTTGCCTCACAGCCTTCTCTCCTCAGCCCCTCCTCATTTGACCTCTCAGTGCTTTTGTTGTCGCTTAGTAAGAGGGGATTTGTTGCTGTGTCATTGTATACAGTAATATAACTGTTGATACAGCAATAAATGATTAAACTGGTAAACTATTACATTCAGTCAGTAAAGCAAGTGCTCATAAAGAACACTTATTGCAAGGCATGCTGTGAATTTTAAATATTATACATGTTTACTGCTAACTGTCATGAGTATATATAACAGTATACTTATGACATGAACAGAAAGCTTCATGAGTTTGCTTCATATTTATAGCGTGTTCGCCTCACATTTTTTGTGTAAACAACTACATCTTTTCAGTCTGCTTGTATGACAACTTTCAGTGAAAATTGCAAAGTGACACAACATGAAACTGATGATTACTTAAGTATGTTATGGGACATCAAAAAGTCATGTTTCCTGCTGCTAGAGGACACTCTTTAAATCAGTTTACAGTAAACAAGGTGCTTTGCTGACAAGGAAATCTTTGTGCATTATAAAAGAAGAGAAAACAGAAGAAACAGGGGAAAGGCTTAAGGCCTACTTAGCACAAGTACATCGGCCCTTTAACATATAAGTGAGTAGTGAATGCCTATTGGTACTAGCTGTCTCAAAATGCTTGAGTCTGAGTTTTATAGCCAATATTGTGGTCCAAATAAATGTTGATTTGTAACATGAGTCCCAGAGCAGTGCACACTGACAGTCCAAACACATTTAAGGTGACTCACACTGTCTGTCTTTTCTTCTCCTCATACAGAGAGATGTCTGGAGGACCATGAGCTGGTGGTTCAGGTCCAAGCTTCCATGAACAGCGACAGTAAATTCCTCTTCAGGAAGAACTATGCCAAATATGAATTCTTCAGGAACCCCCTGGTGAGTCTTTTGCATCCAAAAGAGCTCATTTCTGACGCAGTCCTGAGCACTCATGCTCACATTGCTAATCATGTACTTGCCGTCTCTCTCAAAAAAACACACACACACACACACACACACACACACACACACACACACACACACACACAAACACACATCTATATATATATCCACACAGGCGACTGGGGCTCATGTGGTTATCCGGCCTTGATATCTTTGGTAAAGATCTGCTTAAAGCTGAAATTGTATAATGATATCCAAAACCTTTACCTATGATTGATTTTTGCCATAGAAAACACACAGTTCGTTATATTTTGATCCATAAAATATATTTTAAATACTGTTACAAGCTGAACTCAACTTAACTCAACAATCTGAAGTCTTATTCAAAGTCTTTATTCATATTCACAACTAACAAACAACTCTCACAACACTGTCAGGCCAGAACCCTGTTTTAATTTTAATTTTAATTTTTAACTTTTAGCTAAATGCTAATATCATCGTGCTAACTTGCTCGTCAACGACAATGATGATTATTTTTACTTTTCTCAACTTGCTGATGTTTAGTAAGTTTACTATTAAGCTTTCTACATCAACTTCGGTTGAAGCGTTAGCATTACATTGCTAGTCATCATCAAACACTAATAGGAGTTTACTTAGCATTTAAAGTACTACATAACAATAAAAAGTGTAACTTCAAATTTTCACCCCTATGCCCTTTCTTTTGTGTCACTGGTCTGTCTGAATTGCCTAAGGAAGCTTCTCACTCATATCCCACAGAAAAGGACAGAATAAAGTTGTGTGGCGCTGCATTCAGTGGAATGTCTTACAACAATGTTAGTGGCTCTGTAAGGCTGGAGTTAGCGTCAGCAGTACTTTGAGATTGATGCCTTCCGACATGCTCAGTTACAATGCTAGCATGCTCATGATTAACAGGTATAAGGTTTACCCTGAGCAGTATCTGTGTTTTTGTGTAAGCATGCTAACATTTGCTTATAGGCTCAAAACCTTGCGTACAGATGAAGCTAGTTCATAACAAAAGTTAAAAAACATGACATACACATATTAGGTCTGATGTTGGGCTTTTAAATAAAACCAGCAGTCTCAACTCTTTCAGTCTAGTCACGCTTAAGTGGACATGAATCGCTAATAGCCATGTAGCTAACCTTGCTGATAATGTTACATTTCATGCGTCTTTATGTTGAATCCGTTTTTATAGGCGAGATGCATTTTTTTACTGGTCAGATGTACTTGAATACAATTTTTAGCTCCTGTTTAAAATTAAAGATGATTTTGCATATGGAATGAAAGGTCACTATTGTTCAGTCTAACTTTATACTCACAGTCTCTTTGTGCCGTCTCATGTCTCAGGCTCGCTTATTTTTTTTATTTATGCTGGTGTTGAAGAAGCCTCCCGTTATTTTTCCTCCCACGCTAAGCATCTCTGGATTACAGTGTGAATATCATATGCAAAGCTGTTAAGACACAAACCTGTATCTGAAAACCAGGAAGTCACGTTAGCTGGTTTGCGTGGAATCTTTTGCTGATGTGAGCTCAGTGTGGGGCTTTGCTGTAACGTGCTGGCCCAGTATACGATGACATTATTGCTGTGGTGATTTAGGTGTGTGTCAGAGCCAGCAGGTGACCTCAGCTCTGTGGTAATGAGCACAGTAAAACACCCGAATGCTGGCCAAGGCCTGTCAATCAAGCTAAGAGTAGCAATGCTGGCTAAAGGGGATTACATCAGCGGGTGAGATCATACTGCATCTACTCTAAGGCTGGAGTGCCTCCCTCCCTCTCTTTCTCTCTCTCTCTCTCTCTCTCTCTCTCTCTCTCTCTCTCTCTCTCTTCATCTGCCTCACTTGCCCTGACCACTTTGTCTCCGAGTCCTTGTGCTCATCAGTCTCACACACACACACACACACACACACACACACACACACACACACACACACACACACACACACACACACACACACACACACAAACACACACACACACACACGGAACGTGAGACGTATCCTGCATAAAGAAACACTACCCCACTCAGAGCTTGCATATGCACTAAGAGGTTCTAGTGCCTCCCTCCCTCTCTTTCTCTCTCAGTCATTGTCAGTCTGTGTTTGTGTGTGTTTTTCCATCCAGAACTTCTTCCCAGAGCAGATGGTGGCTTGGTGTCAGGAGTCTGATGGCTCTATCCCTCAGTCACAACTCTTACAGGTGAGGCAATGTCTCAGTGAAGAGGCACAGGCATCTTTAATAGCACAGGACTTGTTGTTTTGTTAATCTAATCTAACAAACACTATATTTTCTATCTTGGAAAAAAGTGTAACTACAAACACTGTTTTTATATTTGTGGGGCATCTTATAGTTCAATGATATGCACGCACTCATACATCTTGTTATATCCAGGATGTTGGAGGCAGAATCACAAACATTTGTGAGAAATACACTCAGTTGCTCTGCAGCAGTATTTGTGATCGATACTGTGTGTGTGTGTGTGTGTGTGTTGTTGCAGAACTTCTTGAACTCAAGCAGCTGTCCAGAGATTCAGGGCTATCTGTACTTGAAGGAGCCTGGGCGCAAATCCTGGAAGAAGCTCTACATGTTCCTGCGGCGCTCCGGGCTCTACTTGTCTACTAAAGGAACATCGAAGGTGATAAAGTAAAGCTGTATTGATCATGAATCTGTGGACCAAATATGTGGGAATAATCTGACATTTTAGTTGATACATTTCAGGATTGACAAAATTTGCATGTGAATTATTTGCTTAGAATATGTTGTGCTTTATTTTGTTCTAATGATTTGTTGTGCGATAATTGTTCTAATGTTTCATCTATAAAAGCTTCTTCTGATCTTTGAATTATAGTTAAAACTAAACCCCCATAATCTCTATTTTGGATCGGCCGAAGCAATCAATCAATCAATCTTTATTAAATAGCACTAACTCACAAGGAATGTTACAAACAGAGCAGGTCTAGACCGTACTCTGTTAGACTATGAACAAAGACCCAACATCAAGACAGGATAAGATCCAGTCCCTTCTTACAGACAGGAATCAGTCTGATCTAATCTTAATCCACCATGAGCAGAGCACTTTCCAGCATTTAGCAAGTTACGGCAGTAAGGACAAACTTCCTTTAACAGGCAGAAACCTCCAGTAGAACCAGACTCGTGTTGGACTCACATCTGCCAAGACCGTGAAAAGATGCTTTAAAAAGTTACATAATTTAAAGTAGCTTATAATTTTTTACCTTTTCATTGTTGCTGAAATTAATTTCACTCTCCTTTCCCACGACTTATCAGGAACCCAGACACTTGCAGCTGCTGTCAGACCTGGAGGACAGTAATATCTTCACCATTATAACAGGAAGAAAACTCCACAATGCTCCCACAGACTTCCAGTTCTGCATCAAGGTAACACAAACAAAAATACAATGATTAATGATGTAAACAAATGATTTAATCTACACGTTTAAATTGAGCATTTCTAAAGTAATCTGTATTTTAATGATTAGAAATTCAGACTAATCCCGTAAAGAAGTAACTTCATCATCCAGAGATACTTTCAGGTGTGGCTGTTATATGATCTTTACTAAACCTGCTTTGAAACAGATGTACCTGCCTATTCCTTATATTCATCCCTGTGTGTTAGTGTGTGTGTCTGAGTGTGTGTGTGTGTGCATGTGTGTCAGACACAAGGGTTAAACCGCCCAGCGGGGTTTCATACACATACTCAGCACTGTGTGTCCCACTCCAGGAGTTATCTGTGGAGGGTCACCTGCTGATCTGGGATAAGCCCAGTGGGATAAGCCAGGATGGTACAGGGAATCTAGCCAGACTAACCCCCTCACCTCTCTCTTACACACACACACACACACACACACACACACACACACACACACACACACACACACACACACACACACACGCACACACTAGACGACTAGCATGTCAGATGTTGTCAGCGGGGGTGACAGTGCAGGATTTGGTGAGGGATTTCACTTGGCTGAACGGGGTGGCTGGATTGTTGCTATGGTGACATGAATTAATTTATCAGTAGGGTTGCATTTAAGGAGCCGTCTGTTCTTGTTACTGATGGAGAAAAGGGAAAGGAGAAAGTATGTGCTGTGGTGCTGATAACGCTTGTACAAGTAGGTCTTCAATATATTGTTCTTTTGCAGAGATTACAGAGGACACATTGAGGACTTTTTACAACATCTAGTACATTTTTATAATTCCACACCATGCTTTAGAACCTATTACACTTTAAAAGCTTAAATGGCAAAAGAATGAGAAAGCATATTTTACAGATTTTATTCCAAAAGTACAGTAACAGATTTAACATTGTGTTGGACCAAACAGCGAGGTGTCGTTATCGCTGGAACACTTTGGTGAGCGTCACTGACTGGAGGGGGAATTGCTTAACTGGGTGTAATCATATTAAAATGTTTACTGTCAGAGTGCCAATGGCTCTTTTGAAACAAGGCAATGCAACATTTTAGTAATAATAACACATTCTTCCTTTTAAATAATAAAATACAGAGTCCTTAAACAATTAACACACTCTTGTACACTGAATAGGTTTAGCAGCTTCAGCTTTACTTGGTCTGGCATGACAAGAAGCTTATAGCAGCTAATTATAGCTAATTATAACTTGAAGAAACTTATTACGTGGTATTGACATTTAGTTAATTTGCTACATTTATGGCACAATGCTCGTTGTCTTAAACTCTTTTTACTGTTTGTGTTTCATCTCTTTGTTATTCTCTAGTGGCTTTTTCAGGCTGTAGTGGCCATTGTTTGAAATCATAACCCAGTCCTCTCTTAGCAGTGATCATTAAATGCAACTATGTAGGCTCATTATTTTTTTTTTGCTTAATGCAGTATTTTAGATTTGCTGCATCTGATTGTTGTCAAGTTTCTGTGCCCGTCTGCAAAATGATCGAAGAACAGACCTGTGTTACAAACAGCACAGTGCTGACACTGTGACTTGGTACTGATGCCTTACCCTGCCATGTCGCAGAACAGGATTTTCCTATTCAAGTTCAGGATGTGGATCTCATTAATTTAATGTTCCACCGTGTCCTCTCTATGTTTGACAGCCCAGTAAAGTGACGAGTGACTGTAAGGAGCTAAAGATGCTGTGTGCCGAGGATGAACAGAGCAGGACCTGCTGGATGACTGCCTTCAGACTACTCAAAGTACTTCATTGTACTCTTATATGTTCTTCACATTAATCAGTTTGTGTCTTTGACATCCTGAAGATAATAGCATCTCTCTTCTCTCGTCTTCTCACAGTATGGGATAGTACTGTATCAGAGCTACAACGTCCCTCAGCAGAGAAAGTCCAACCTTCCGCCTTTCACAGCACCTGTGGTAAGGATCTGCCTTCTGACATCATCTTCTTACAACCCTACTCTATTTCCCCTACGCAGCCAAGACCAATCCAGATTGATCCATTAATTAGCTGATGGTTGATTGGAAACTAGTTCACTTTGTGGCTACCTTGTGCCCTCTTAAGAGGAAACACGCAACAGTGGTTTAGATTTCCATTTTGCATAAGAGGGATTTGCTGAAATGAATTTCTACTGAAACGATCATTGCTGTTGTTGATGTTTGTTAATGAGGTGAAAGCAGTGCTGAGTGGTGGAAGGAATTTGGTCAGACTGCTCATTGCAACAAACAGCAGTCTAAGTACATCCAACACATAACGTGTTATCCCAGAGTTATTTTAGAAAGAGAAGGTTTACATAAGACTCCAGCACACATATACAACATAGTACAGTGCACGTATGCAGTTGAGCTTTTAATCATTATAGATATGTGGAGTGAGTTTTATATAATAACAAATTGTCTTATAACTTACTGTTACTTTCAAGCATGTCAATCAAATCATTTATGATGTCAAATCTGTAGCAATGCATGTAGCAAACATCTAATGTGGGTAGTGCCCATTATATCTTCATTTGAATGCTAAGTGAGTGACAGATGCTCCTCAAAGAACAACTAGTTAGTTGAAGTAAAACTAATTTACTCCCAACCAACATCCCATGGTTCAAAAGGATCACCATCATCTTCCACTAATATAATATAATATAATATAATATAATATAATATAATATAATATAATATAATATAATATAATATAATATAATATAATATAATATAATATAATATACATCCAGTAAAATATGATGATGATATAAGAAAGACAACCCTTCCATTGACTTAATTTTCTGATAAGAGACGGACTCAAGCAAACCAGAATGATTTGAGCAGGAGGGCCATGAGAGGCTTGTGCTTTCCTCCGAGGGACATTTGTGGAGTAACTGAAGTGGGTCTGTGTGCAGACAGGATTTGTCATGCCCCAGTGAGTGTGTCTGGCTTGTTTGACCTCTCACCTTGTCTACCCCCTCCCCCATTCTTGTGTGCCCCCTCCCCTTACTCTCAACCCTCTACCACCCTCCATCTATCATCCCGCCCTGCCACGTCTCAACAGAGGAGTGTGTCTGAGAACTCCCTTGTCGCCATGGACTTCTCCGGAAGGACCGGCCGCGTCATCGACAACCCTGTGGAGGCCCAGAGCGCTGCTGTTGAGGAGGGGCAGACCTGGAGGGTAAGAAAGAGGATGGAGCTTGGGCTTTCAGATGGATAGGTCTACGGGAGGTTTGGGAACTCTGACTTCAAATATAAACAGATTCATGTCTCAGTTGTTAGATTTACAACCTCAATCCCAAAAAAGTGAGGACACTGAAAAATGTTAATAAAAGAAGGAATTTGATGGTTTCCAAATCATTTGAACAATATATTTAATCAAATAAGTCTAAAGACAACAAATCATATATTGAAACTGAAAAATGTTATTATTTGATATTGATATATGCTCATTAGAAACAGGTTATAAAAATGTTGGCATGTTCACCATGTTGTGATGCATCACCTCTTTTTGTAACAACACTCTTTAAACTTTTAGTTTCTGGAGTTTAAAGTGAAATGTTGTCCTACTTTTGCCTAATGTAAGATTTCAATCGCTCAACAGTTCACATTCCCCTTTGACTTGTTTATTACTTTCTTGATGCTGTAAGTGTTGTCAGTGGGTAACAAGTCTGACCTGCAGGCAGACCAGGGTAGAGCCCGGACTCTTGTACTGCAGAGCCATGCTGTTGTAAGATGTAATGTGGTCTGGTATTTGTCTTTCTGAAATATGCAAGGCCTTCCCTGAAAAAAACATTGTTTGGATGGCAGCACATTTTGCTCCAAAACCTGTATGTAAGATTAATAATGCCATGCTACCCATGTAAGACAGCCATGCCATGGGCACTTAGGCATCCTCATACCATCACTGATGCTGGATTTTGAACTGTATACTGATAACAAGCAGGGTGGTCTTTCTCCTCTTTTGGACGTAGGACACTGCATCCATGATTTCCAAAAAGAATGTTGAATTTTGATTCCTCCGGCCACAGGACGGTTTTCCTCTTTACCTCTGCCCTTAATGGACTTGGGCTCAGAGGAGTTGCCATGGTTTCTGGACCATTTTTGTATGTGGTTTCTCTCTGCAAGGTTCAGTTTTTAACCTACATTTGTGGATGTAATGATGGATTGTATTCACAGACAATGTGTTTTGGAAGTGATTCAGAGCCTATGCAGGGATTTCAACGACAGAGTTATGTGTTTTTAATGCAGTGCTGCCTGAGGCCCTGAAGATCATGTCCAGCCAGTACTAGTTTTCAGCCTTGTCCCTAACCCTGTATAGAGATTATTTTAATAGTATGTATTGGAGATGATAAAATCCCGTTTTACTCTTTGGGAACAGTCCTCAGATTACTGAAGGTTTTTGTAGAATCAAAAAATGGAAGAGGGAGTGCTTCCTGGACTTAAAAAAGGTGTAAGTTTGAGGTGCTCTTTGAATAGGGACAGATAAGAAAACCAAGAAAACTAGTAGTGGTGAACCTCGTCCCATCGTTACTATTGAGAGAGTCGGCTATTCTGGATATCTATTTTTATACCAAGTCATGTCACTGACCTGTTGACTTGTTGCAAAGTCACCTAATTAGTTGGGAGATGCTCCTTCAAGTGTTTTTTTTTCTTTTTACTGATAAACAACTTTTTCTGTTTTTTGTTTGCTTGTCCCAACTTTTTTTTATGTGCTCCTGGCATCAAATGATGTACCAGTATGTGCATCCAAATATGAACAAGTACCTATGTGAGTGTGCAAATATGAATATGTTAAGATATGTGTATCCCGGATATGTGCATCAACAACTTGAATAAATAAAGTGATAAAAAATGGAGAGGGTATGAAGCTGCTGGCTGTGAGAGTCCACAGGTCAGCTCTCAGTGTCACTGTCTGACACTGAGAGGAAAGAGTTATCAAGTTTGATTGCTTCAGGCTGCCTCAGGCAAGAATTACTTTCTTTGGCATTGACTGTAAAAGTTTTCAGTTTCAGCATTCGATTTGTTGTCTTTGCACAGTCTTACATTGAAAATAGGCTTTAAATGATTTTCATGTTGCACATGTTCTTTTTCTCTCACATTAGAAACGGAGCCAGCGTATGAATGTCCTGGGCAGTCCCAGCCCGTTGCACCCATCCTCTCTGAGCACAGGTACTTTCACATTTTACTATAAAGAAATGGAGCAAACACCAGCCAGAGAGAAACAGCTACATTGATTAGTTCTTAAGGAAGCCTATTACTATAATTATACTATTTGAGTTTATAGAAACATGACAGAATGAGATTCAATTGTAGGCAAACAGGTCACTCCAAATGTTAAAGTGTATTATTTCAGTCAGAATGACAAAAGTTTTCATGTAACAACAGATACTGACACGTGGATGTCTGTGTTTCAGTGATCCACAGGACACAGGTCTGGTTTCATGGTCGCATCATGAGAGAGGAAGCCCACAAAATGATCATACAACAAGGCCAAGTAGACGGGTAAGAACAGCTTTCAATTTCATTTGACTTGATAAATTGGTCTGCTTTAATATGCAGTAAATGGCTTCAGGAAAAGTTCAGTAACTATTATTTTGTAACACTGGAATTCCATGAAAAAAAAGATGAAAAAAAAAAGACGTTGCTGCTTCTGGGAATAGCTTAGACTCCAGAATGACAACGTCTCAAACTGCTTTTGGCTTGACAGCAAAAGTGCTTAGCCTTTACCCATTGGATTAAGATAAGGTTCTCAAAAAGTCAATGCTGCCTAAACCCATGCAGCAACACATCCTCTATATTTTAAACTATACTTGTGTATAAATCCCCAGATAGAGCGACTGTAGTGATATATTTGTCAGCTTTGATGCAGCAGTTTAATCTTTTCTCCCCCATGTTCATTGTGTTAGGTTATTTCTGTTGCGGGACAGTCAGAGTAATCCAAAGGCATTTGTGCTCACCTTGTGCCACCATCAGAAGATCAAGCACTTCCAGATCCTACCGGTCAGTCACATTACTGTTTCTTGGAAAATTACATGACTCAAATTCTCCAGGGAAAATATATTTGTCATGCTGATTAAACACTGATTGTTACACTCCATGCAAATAGCCCAATTACTAAACTCCAGTCTCTATCTGTCCCTGCAAATTTCCAGCTGTTACTCTTCTTGTAAATGTTAAATGTTAAACCTCCATCTGCCCCTCAAGCCTGCTACATTTGGTTGCATCACTATCCACTTATTTCCAAAGCATATCAAGCCTTGAGATTTCAGCATAAGTTTTTCCTTCCTCCCAGGCAGACATCTGTTTGTGTTTATCTTGATGCAATGCAATGATCGACTTGAAATGGCTCCAAGGGGAAGTTCACCTAAATAACAACAGACGTACTTTCACATGTGGTACTGCTGATATCAAACAATGCTGAAATCATTGGTTTTATTTGCTGGGGGTAAAAAAAAAGACCAAAAATACGTTCGCTGAAAGTAAAGAGACATGCATACCTGACAGGTGAAATATAAAGTTGTGTTTTATTCTATTTTATTTTTGTAATATTATTCTTTTATGACGTTATATTTAAATTGTTATAAAAAAATCTGAGCAGGTCTACAGCCTGAACTGTCAATGCTGCACTTAAGACTCCATGTAACAGTTCTTTAAGTTCCTACTAGAGAAAAATACATTTTATGTGTCGCATGTGTTTCCCTTATTGAAAATGTACCCTAAACTGACGCTTCAAAACCGAGAACCAAACCGAACTGAACCATTTTTTTTGTACCGTTACTACCCCTGTGTACACTCATGGTTCATTTTAGAAATATTTATTGTAGAAATGTCAAGCAAGGGGACAGTGTAGTGCAGATATGTGTAAGAAATTGAGAACTTATTTAAAGTTTGTATTGCAGTACACAAATGAGCTAATGCTCACATTAGGAGGCTAATATGCAAACAAACATGAAAAGTGAGGGATATATTAAAGTTAGTATGATACCTCCTATTGGGTTCATGAATGTCTCTTCATACATATATGGCAAAACCTTTAATGGCTGACGAGCAGTTTCGGTTTGAACCAAGTTGTTGACAAACTGACAGATTAATTTCATTTGTTTCTTCAGCTGTGACCTGAAAGGAAAATGTCACAAGTTCTTTATTGTCATGTGATGTTTAACTGTTTTCTGTTCTCAAACCCTCTTTGTCTGGTCCAAAGTGTGAGGAGGATGGCCAAGTGTTCTTCAGCCTTGATGATGGCGCCACAAAGTTCACTGACCTGATCCACCTGGTGGAGTTTTACCAGCTGAACAGAGGAGTGCTGCCCTGCAAGCTCAAACACCCCTGCACCGCTGTGGCCTTGTGATACTCCACAACCCAGACACCTTTATCCCCTTTTTGCACACCTCTCACTCAAGAGATCCCAACCCTCATCTGCCCCTCCTGAGGAGATAGAGAAAAGTTAGGTCAAGTTTGGGATATTTGAACTACTCAGCAAGAACCAGCACTGGAAGTTTAATTTCCCAGTGCACCCAGTTTTTTTTTTACAGCATTATTGCTGTTGGGATGTTTAAATGGGAAGTATTTGGATGGCTGAAGCATTGCAGATTGTGGACCCAGCAGTCGGCCAAACTCCTGCGTTGTCAAGGACACTTGGATCGTGTCATTGCCGTTTTGACCCCAAAATCAGACTGTATGTTGTGAAAACACAAGACAGATAAGATTTGTGAAGCAGGACTGCTGCTGGTCTCCCTTCCTCACAGTCCCTAACACTTCAATCCCTTAAATGCTCTCCTCCTCCAGGCCTGATAAGCTGTGGTGCCCACTCCATCCATGCCGCTCTGTGGCTGAGATGGATGGCGGGCACCACCCTCTGACTTCCTCATCGATCATCAGGGATGGACGAGAACTTCTCTGGTTCTTATCAAACCTGATCCAGGGGTATTCTCAACCTGTGCAGTCCAGTCTGGATAAGCTGACACCCTGCCCCTTTCCCCAAGCCTTCCCAAGTGGACTTGATGCTGCCACTCTGCTGTGTCCTGTCCCATAATCCCGCTTCGCCTCCCCCACAGAAGCTCAGAGAAAAGTCGGGAGAGAAAGAGATGTAGCTAATGGAAAAATATGCAGAGCAGCGGCGAGGGTTTGCTGAAAGGACAGAGGAATGTTAACCAGGAGGGCTATAACAAGCCTCTCTTGTAGAGCTGATTACTTGATGTCATTTTAATGCTGTTTTATTACTGTTGATTCAATGCAGAACTAGTTTTGCACTTCTAAGCGGACAGACGACAGCTGTTCTCTCTAGCTAAATGAAGCTGCCTGCTTTCTATTTGTCCTTTTCCAACAACCCCAACGACCCCCTCCACTTCTGAAAAGCATGCACGTGAATTTCCTGGAGTTCTGATTGGATAACAGTGGCAACGGAGCAAAGAGAGCCACGACTGATCATGCAGTGCCTTTCAGACAGGTTTGGGAACATCTTGGACCTCTGTGTGGCTTGAACCAACACAATCATGCTTGGGGATAAAATGAATGTGCTCATGAACTGCCTGCAGCATGTGAGGACCAGGAGGAAGAGGAGGATGTCTCCTTAAAAGTTTATCATCCCCATGACTTCTACTATTGTGTTTTTTTTCTAAACTGAAAGGGTTAAATCTGCTGGTGAACTTGTCTTTGAATGTCATTTTCATTTCCTAAGTCTGTTCTGAGCTCACTGCTTGCACATTTTATTGATCTTGGTTTAATACTGATGGGTTGGAGCTGTCGTGTTCGGATTCTGACCACTTTTTCCACGCATCAGAAAAGACAAATCAACAAAAGCACTCCTATTATGTTTTCTTTTGTTTTAATATGTAAATGAACAAATGACTTGAAATGTGAACTCAGTTGACCATGCATCCACGCACAGTTGATTGAGGTCATGCGCCTTAAGTGAAAATTGGGAGCCTTGTGTAAGAAATCGAAGCTGTTTGAAATGCACATACAGTAACCCATTCAAGATTACAAGAGGGTGGGATAACTTCAAACGTGTTTTGAGTATGTTCAACTGATATTTTACACATTTTCAAAATTATTTTAACTTCCTCTGAAGAGTTAGATGGGAACATTGATACAGATCTGTTGTATTTATGCTAAATGCAACACCACAATCATCTAACAGTAGCTATTAGCTTAACTGTGCATGAAGATTGAAAGCAGTGGGAAACAAAATCTGCATACCAGCACTTCTGAAGCTCGTCATAACCACAATCTAAGTTGGTGAAAATGACTATTTGTGGTTGGACCTTTTTGGAGGGGTGCATTGACGTCTTAAGATTAGCCAAAAAGGTGCTGACTGGACTTGATTGTAGTTTTCTTTCTTACCTTTTTCTAGAGGTATCAAACATTTTGTTGAATAAACTAAAGACATAAAAGTGATATCAATCTTCTCATCAAACTGTTGACATGACGGCAAATAAGTACATCCCCCATCATGTCAATCTGTTTCTTAAAATCCACTTTGAAACACTTCAGAATAACTGGCACAGGTCAGCAGGGAACAGCGGGACATGATGTCAGTCAGTCACAATCAAACATACAGGACTCATTTCTTTAAGTCTATTGTACAACAGTCATCCGAGTAGATATTCAAGCTTCTAGAGGTAAAGGAAACCATGTCCACACCAACAGTGGCCTCAGTAGACCAGAATGCTTTGCACAAGGCACACATCAGTAAAAGACTGTACTGATGTTTTGCCGTTATTTCTAGGACTCAATGATTAATTGATTAGTCTAAACTAAAACAATTTCCAGTGGTTTAGGCAGAGGTCCTTGTTCAGAGGCTACAGTCCCCTGACCCCAGGCTATGACCCTTTGCTACGCGCCTTCCCCCACGCTCTGCTCCCCACATTTCCCGTCTCTCCTCAGCTGTCCAATCAAATGAGCTCAAAAGAGAACTTGAAAAATCTGCTTTCCCCTGTCTCAAATTAAACTAAATGGTTCTTTGGTTGTTTGGACAACAAAAGTCAGATGAATTGGTTAAGAATTTCAAGAAATTTGAAACATTTATTGTAAAAACAATAAATGTACCTTAAGAAATCAGCAAAATGATCAACAACAATCAGTTTCAGCCTTTTACTTTGGGCTAGATGGCTGCATTTCTGTGACTGTAGGCCTACATATCATTATAAGCAACATGGTAGTGTCTATTTCTAATGGTTATTTAAATGCACTTTGGGAGAGAAAATTCAAGCAGGCATGAAAGAGTCTATACCAAAATGTGAACTCTGACTTGATCACTCATCACATCAAACTCAACCAAGAAATGAAAATGTCCAACTGTAGTGCTTCCTTAAAAACATCCCTGAACCCTGTTAATATCCTGTAAAGAGCGTGGATCATTACTGTAGCAATACATAAAAGGAAATACTGGTTCTTCCCTGCCATCTCCTCCTGTCATGTGACCAATCAGTGAACAATGTGTGATGAAACAGCTGCCTTAGCCCCACCCCAAACCCAATCCTAACCTGCCCTCACCTGCACTTCCACCTTCATCCTGTGCCAGAATCCCAGTGGACCGGGTTAGCAGGAGGCCATCAGACTCCCTGCCAGGCTGACTAAATTCTCTCTAAGTACTGTCATTGACCCTCAAGCCACTGCTGCCACCAAATGACCAAATCATGTGCTCCACCAATCAGATCTTTCCAATCAGCAAAGGCAGACTCACTCCAGGGACTGGATTATGCTTGAACCCCTGCCCTCCTTTTTCATGTGTCCAGCCTGTAAGCTATGACTCCATGGTGAATTTGTTTTTGTGGATGGCCAGACTGTTAAATTCAGGATTGCCCGTTATCATAATTTGCCTTCTCCGTAAAGTAAAAGGTCAGAAAAGTCAAGACATGCTAAGTTGTGGATTTTAAAGGAGACAGGACTTTAGCTGGAGGTTTCCCAGCATCCCCTATCTTTGTTGAGGTTCTTTCCTGTCTGTCAGAGAGGGACACGAGACCATACTTTGGGTCAGTGGGTACAAACCACCACCCTCTCTTTCTCCCTCCATTTTTAATCACTGTGTTACAATGCAATCCTATACACAAGTCCATGTATATGAATATACCAGTATACAGTATCATTTGTTTTCTAAGTATGTGAAGCTATGGAGAGGATGTAGATCTAACACTGTACCCAGGTCACAGATCACTATATATGGGGCGTTATGCTTTTGCTCATAACTCCGTGTAAAAATGAAGAATGATTTATTTTTTCTTTTTCATTATTTGATTGTGTATATTGACATTATAGTGTATTTGCTTTGGTTTGCCACAAAATGACCTTTTATATAAATATATATAAAGAATATACCACATTATATACAGTATTAAATTAAGCTGTTTTTTATTTTTAAAAAATCAAACTGGATTTTTGGCTCATGTCAAATTTCAGAACATCAGTTGTGTGTATAAGCTGACAGGCTGACAGTCTTGAACTCTGCCAGTGTCCAATTCTGATGCCGTTTTGTTTTAAAGCCACATCTTTTGAATATCCCCTCTCTTGCTTTCTTTCTGTCTGCCTGTTTTTCACGTTTGATTCCACTCATTTACTTTTGGTTTTCAGACAGTTTGAATATTATCCTTACCCACACACAGCCACACATACTAGAGTTTTTTCTTGAAGAGCACTCACACAACCATTGCTTAATCCTTGGGGATATTCAAAGCAGCTTTTGTACACCTTTCACCGCAAGTAGTGCAATTATATGCTGTAGCTCAAAAGGGTTGTGCATTTCATTATGACCATTTACTCTGATTTAAAGGTGCATATCAAAGTTTTTTTAATTCATTTTCTATTCGCCTATTCTTGCAGCAGGTGCCTCTTGTTTGTGAACAGTATCGAGTCCTTAGTTGCCATCCGTCCACTCACTGCATTCATGTACAGTTATAGCCGTAACTGTGAAACATAATCCTACTGGAACTAAATCTTGATATCAGGTAAACATCATGTACCCATCGACATTGATGACTTACGGTGCAGGTACAGGTGTTCAGCATTGTTGGGTTTTATTATGGTTAAAGTCGTCATAAGCTGAAGATAAAAATCTTTTCAGGGAAAGACAAAAAGAGAAAATGAACTTTATTCATTTTTCAGATTGCCCCATTGTGCTTTGCTTCATTCTGTCTGCACGGCCCCTGGATCTACATTGTATCCTGTTCAGGTATTTTTGTACAAATAAGGGACTGATATATTCTCTGTTTATTGGAAATTAGAATAAAAGACAACGTTGCTATAAACCAAAAATGGCTGGCCTGGTACTGTTCTGTTCTGTTGAAGCTTTGTGCTGTCGCTCATTCACAGAGTGCAAGTTGGATCTTTACCATCTTGAGCTTTTCCTCACCCTTCTTGTTAAATATTTGAGTCTATTCTCTTTTTATTTAACTGAAAATAAAACAAGGCCAATTACTTACCTGTTTAACTGAAAAAAATCCATCCATCCTTCCATCCATTATTTTGAATACTTATTCCATTCAGGGTTGCAGGGGGCTGGAGCCTATCCCAGCTGACATTGGGCAGAAGGCAGGGTACACTGTGGACAGGTCGCCAACCTATCTCATGACAGACATGGAGAAATAGACAACCATTCATACACACGCACACACGCACACACACACACACACCTACAGGTAATTTAGAATGACCAATTAATAACTAAAAAATACAGTTTTCAAAAATGAGGAGCTATAAACATTACAGTAAAAATGACCGGTATGTATCTAAGTAGCCTCAAAACACAACCACTGAAGACAATATATCATAGAGGATGACTGGAGGGAGAGGACAAAGGAAAGGTCTTTGTGTTTGCCTTTTAAGCAAAGAAGTGGATATTTAACAAAACAAATATTAAGGCACAGAAAAATGCAAAAAAACAGAAATTCAACCACAACCCCAAAAAGTTATGATGCTGTGTAAAATATTGATTAAAATAAAGATGATGGTTTGCAAATCATTTAAACCTACACTGAGTTAAAGATAGTTTCCACAAATTTGGAAACCAAGGAGACCAGGTTGTTTACTCCTGCATGAACTGGATATTTTTCAGCGCGTCTCAGATTTATTTCACACAGATTCAAGCTCAGTGGTTATAATGTGAAAGAAAATGTTTCCTACTGTGAGCTAAGAGCCACCTGAGGGCAGTGCAGACCATGTTTTTAATCAGAACCAACCCTACAGAAAAAAAGGGCCACGCTTTCTGTAATCTCTGAAACATGACTCTTCAAATAAAGCTGCAAACCTTAAACCATATTTGTTTAACAATCAGCACCAAAAGAGAGTGAATCAAAGCTTTTTTTTCATTTGAAACCAAAATCTAAAACTAAATTTAATTTTACTTAGATCCTAACACACTACTGCTCAGATTTATACTACAGCTGAGTTTAAGTTGACCATCTTAAAAAAGTTTATGTCACAATAAGACTTTGTGAAAGCTCATTACATGTTTTCCTACTACCACAGGACTCTATGGATTTAAAAACATCCAAATGTCTCTGTAAGTGTGAAGCGCTTAATCATAGCAAATGGATACATTTTGTTACTTAAATGCATCAAGTAGCAAAGCCATTACATTTTAATGTTTACTCATCAAATTCACATGCATGCAACTATACCCCCAACAATTTGGGTGTACAGTGTCTTACCCAAACAGCCATCCTTCAGAAGACAACCATTTGTTACCACAGCTTCCAGTCACAGTGTTTTTTGATGAAGATGACAAAACTTTCCTGATGCTGCTGATCTTCTTCAGGTTGTCCCAAGTCTTACTTTGATTTGTCCAGGATGATTTAAGCTTTGTCAGGTTACTCAGGTAATCTGTAAAACATGGTATATTCAGGGATTTGAGAGACAGCATTATTGAAGGGTTAGGGTTAGGGGTTAGGGTTAACCAAAACTCTGAGCATCATCAGCCCTGTCATAAATAAAAACATGTTGGAAACTCAGCTTTCTGAATGGATTAAGAACAACACAGAGTGAAATGTGTAGACTTGATGACAGATCTCCTCCTGAGGGGAAATCCACATAACAAGGCTTTCTTTAAGTTAGCTGGGTAAATGAAACCCAGAGTCCTCGTTGCATAGATTGTAACTGTGGAGAGACAAATCAGAAGTGCTATCATAATTGGAAGCTACGTTACAAGCACATTAGCTGCTTTATAGATATTATCTCAGCTGAGGATCAATACCGCCCACTGAGAACATCCTCAGGAAATAACTAATAGGACTGTAATTTACAGTCGATGATAAACTGAACATAATCCAAACATGTTAACTTTGCAGAGTAAGTTACCAAGTAGCCAGGAAAATAAAACATCTTAATCTTCTCTTCCCATATATCTCTTTGGTGTATGGTGTTGGGGGCAAACCACAGTAGTGTCGATGTAGTGAGAGTCCTAAGCACTAAATATATCATCCATCATGATGACGTTCTTTAAACTGATGTTAAATTATAATTGTTTGAATAATAAAACAAAAGAAACTTAAGAAACAAAATATAAATCAGGTACATGATTTCATTGTGTTTAATTTTCAAATAACTGATGGCAGAATGAGATTATTTACAAGGGAAAATATGTATGATCTGTACAAAGAAATATACATGCAAGTAAAAAAAAACATAAAAAACAAATATCAAACATGAAACAAATTAAACTGGAAACAAACAACAAACAAAAAGACAAACAACAATGAAAAAAGCCCTAAACTGAGGTATCCAGTCCAAGTGTCCTTGTTGTCGTGGCCTGTTCAAAACTTTCAAATAAATAAAACGATATCAGAGGCGGTGTTCCTCTGCTGCTGACAGGATCTGTTTGAATGCATCAAATCCTTATCATATACTGGGTCAATGTAAGGTTGTCTTTGATTATCCTGTATTTTAATCTTTTAGGAGAGGAATCTAACCAGAAAGAAAGCTGTGGTTAGTTTCTGTTTCAGGGTATATTTCTTATGAGGGAATGAAAATATGGGTAAATATTTTGGCAACATGTGTCTTTACATAAAATGAGAACACGGTTCACTAAATTATGTTAAAAAAAAACAAACCTCCCATTCAATTCACCAGTTAAAACTTCCTTTAATCCTCTTCCTCTGTAATGAAGACCACAAAAGACTAGTTTGAGTTTCACTAGTGTAAACAATCATTTCACATGGTCATAGATTCTCTAACTCAAGTGAACCATAATCACAATAAAACAGTTGTTTTTTATTAAGTACTATAAAGCGAGCGCAACTTTGGTGTACCAATACTACAAAGGCAAACAGTACAAAAAGGGTTAAATTAATTTGAACAAACTGTAATGATTGTAGATTGTGACCTCGAACCTGGCCTGGAAGTCAAAACACTCAAAGAGCAAATAAACACAAACTACCAGCAGTGCTTGCAGTACCAAGTACATGCTTTTCTCTAGATTTATTACAGATACAACAGATGTCTTCATAAATAGTTGCATAAAATGTTAAAGCCGCAACATTGCACATGATAATCAAACATAACATACAATGAGTGCATTTACAGTAATTTGTCTTCCTCTCTCTAAATCCACTCCCATGTGTTTGGCAGTTACCGCTGCCGCCGAGGCTGGGACAGTCTGATGTCCTGCAATCCAAAAGCAGGAGTCCGATGTGAATGTCAGAGGAAAGAAGACACGAGTCTTTATACAAGGTAAGGCTTAAACATCTCATATCTGCGCAACACAAGTTTTGTTCTAGAAAAAGCAAACCATGGATGTCTATTGTTTCTTTGCCGAATGGACAGTGCAGCATTGTTACTCACAACATGGTCATCATGGTATCTTAGATTAGGTACATTATATAAGCGCTGCCATCAAAAAGCTCTGATCAGACGTATAAATGTCTCAATAAAGTTACTGTTTCCAGGTGTCTACAGAGTCCAAAGTGGCACAGCAACTTTCAACTGATGAGCATTTTCTACAGTTCTTTTTTTTTTCTTGAAAACATAGACAGACTTTTCCTTTGTTTACATTGTTTCTATAAGAAAGGGCTGCTCCTCAAAAGTCTTTGAGTTACAGTTTTAGTGAAAAAGAGCAAAACATGTCGATCTGTTTCTCTCTCGCAACAACAGAAAGCCGTTTGCACTCTCACCAGCATTGTTGGCATCGCCTCCTAAAAACTCTGCTTCTGTGCAAGTGTCAAGGCTTGATCAACTGGCTCCTCATGATCAGCTTTACCTCTTGCAAAGAAAATAAATTACTTCATAATGTTTTTTTTTTATATATTTTTGTTCACTTAACTACAAAATCTGTTATGAGTTGAAACCAGCAAGCAGCAGTAGACAAGGGCATCCAATAATTTAGGTGATTTGTGAGAACTCTGTTCTCTGGGGCTCTGATTGGCTTCGGACCTTTACCGGTCTCAGTTTAATTGTGAAAGGACTACAGGACTTTAGTAAATCAGCATTCTGTGAAAGAGGATGAGCTCAACATTCATTTGTTTCATCTAAACCAGCAAGATGCTCAATTCCAGAGGAACTTGCAATCCCTACAGCCCAAGCAGAGGACAACACAACAGGAAGGATGTCCTGTTCTTCCTACTCTTGTGTGCTCTAGGCTGTAGGAACTGAAGTTTGGGTTGGACTTGTGTATCCTATCCTTTAAACTTGGGGCTGAAGGCGACTTTGGATGAAGCTCCTGACTCCTCCCATTGCCCGAGCATCAGTCTGATGTTTCCTCCTGTCGATGAAGGAGATGAGGCGAGAGGTGTCCAGGCAGCTCTCTGCTCTGGCTCTGCCGTCAGCCATACCGACCTGCAGCCATGGCTCCTGGAGGCAAAGCCCAGCCAGAGGCCTCCTGCCGGGGTCGGTCCTCAGGAGCAGACAGATGAAGTCCCGAGCTGCCTGGCTGACGCCCTGGAAGTAATCCCTGGGGAAGCTGAAGTCTAGCCGGCAGATGTTCAGGCAGGTCTCCTCTGCGCTCTCATCCAGGAAAGGGGAGGCACCGCTCAGCAGCACGTAGGTCACCACTCCCAGACTCCACAGGTCAGAGGTTAGCGACACAGGCTCTCCAAGGACCAACTCTGGGGAGGCAAACTCTGGACTGCCCAGCAGAGGGTGAACGTATTGGGCACTGTTGAGCTGGACAGCATCACCAAAGTCCGTGAGTTTGACCGTTAGCTGGCCACTGGTGCTGGCCACAAGCAGGTTCTCAGGCTGGGGAGGAATCAAAGCGGCACTGTTAGAGTTCTCTTATTAAATGTTACTGCAGTCAAGTAAAAGCAAAGGTTTGTTGTTGTCCTTCAGTACTCAAGAGAACACAAGAACCCAAAAGTAAGTTAATCTCTCACTCTCTTAATCTCCTCTTTCCAACCCCAACTCGGTCTCAGCAGATGTCTGTCTAACATGAGTCTGGTCCTGCTGGACGTTTCTGCTTGTTAAAGGAAGTTCGTCCTTACCACTGTAACTTGCTAAATGCTGCAAAGGTCTCTGCTCATGGTGGATTAAGATGAGATCAGACTGAGTCCTGTCTGTAAGATGGGACTGGATCTTATCCTGTCTTGGTGTTGGGTCTGTTAATAATATAACAGAGTATGGTCTAGACCTGCTCTGTTTATAAAGGGTCTTCAGATAACGTTTGTTCTGATTTGGTGCTACATAAATACAGATTGATTGATTGATCTCTACAAGGCTAAAAACACTGACCTTTACCACCATAATAACAAAGTTCCACAATATATGAAACAATACTCTTTCTGATGTCTGCAGCTGATGCAGATCACTTTCAACCAAATAGATACTGTTCAGATCATCGAAAGAGAGAAGATGAAGTGTATGTGAAAGACAACTATATGTTCAGATCTGCAACCTAGAAATGGTGTTTTGAATGACAGGTAGAGAAACCTGTATAGAGATTGCTTTAATAAGCTTTAATGCACGTCAGTGTGTAACACTAAATCTACAGGGGTGCAGTTGGCCTAGCAGTCTAAGCGTGCGGCCAATATACAGAGGCTATAGCCCTCGTCAAAGAGGTCGCAGGTTCTATTCCATCCTTGACCATTTACTGCATGTCCTCCCCCTCTCTCTACTCCCCACATTTCCTGTATCTCTTCAGCTATCCTATCTGAAAAATGTGAAAATGCCCAAAAAAAACACATCTTAAAAAAACAAAAAGGATTAAATTTGCTATCTATCATAAGAAGCACAGCATTGAAAACAAATTAAGGTGAGAGTGCTTACTTTTACATCCAAATGTACTATCCTGCAGTTGTGCAGGTAGTGTAAAGCTTCTAAAATGTCCCGTAGGTAGCAGGCCACTTTCTCCTCCGTCAGATTCCCCCAGCTGACGATGTAGTCCAGCAGACGGCCTTGGTCAGCCCTGAAACATCACAAACACATCAAGATGGATAAGACATTCAAGGTGTCCGTGGGCTTGTCAAGCTGATGATTTAAGTATGTGTGGAGTTTGCCTTTAAAACTCACATCTCCATGACGAGGGCGTAGCTGCAGGGGGTTTCATACGTGTCTATCAAACTGACTATGTGGGGATGTTGGAGTCTCTGGTGCAGATTGAGCTCCTGAGTCACCTTGTCCCTCCTCATCAGTTTCTTGTTCACGTGTTTGACCGCCACTGTACGTTTAGTGCCCCTCTGGTCACAACGCTTGACCACAGAGAAACGACCCCTGGTGAAAGACAGACGATTCATATTTAGAGTCAGAGGTGACTGATATATACAGCTTTCTCATTCAGAGTCTATTTCCTCGTTAACACCGGTGGACTTTTGGGTATTAAAGAAGAGGAATAAACCGAAACCAGTCATATCAAGGTGAGAACACTCAATGCTAAATAATACATGTCATTTCTCCTATTCATAACAGGCCAGGCTTGGTGCACTTGATGGTAAAGTGAGTCTCTTACCTGCCCAGTTCAACCACCTCTGTGTAGTGAGCCTCAAAGTTGTCTTTCCAGCTCACTCGGACCCCGTCACTGGACATGGCTGTGACAAATAACACAGAAGTTCAGTTCATGTCTACACAGACAACCAGCACTGCCTACTGTTGTCTGTTGACGGATTGATCACTGTGTCATTTGTTATCCACCTGCTCTCTTACCTAACACTCTGAGGCTTGCTGATGACGCTACGCTGCCCAGCTCGTTTGTGGCAACACAAGTGTAGACGCCATCGTCCTCAGAGGCTACGCCGTTGATCCGCAGTGCCGCTTCACCTGTATCACTGAAATGAACAGATACATGATCAATTATCACGTATCTTATTTCAGCGTGGATCTCTTTCACTGCCTTCTATTACAATAAAACATTCAGTTGTGCTACAGCAAATATGTGACAGTTGAAAAACACCCCCTGCACTGCAGATTAAAGAGGCTTCAGCAGCTTTCCCTTCAGTATAACTAAAAACACTGCAGCTGTTTTTCTTACTGCTGTAACACCTTGTCTTCTTACCTGTAGGTGATGCTGAAGCGTCCGTTGTTCGTGAGGTTGCTCTGGTTGGGGCCCTTCCAGGTGACAGCCGCCCGGGGTCGACCACAAACTTTACACCTGAGGGTGACACTCTCTCCGTTGTCACATGTCACATCACTCAGAGGTACAAGGAACTCTGGGGGAACTGAAAGACAGAGGAGGAAAGGGTCAGCGTGGAGTCCTGTCAAATGCCTTCATGATCACCAAACTTTTAAAGCAGTTTAACACTGTTTTTAAAACATATTGCTTTTTCATGGTATTAAAATATTAAAGTAACACTCACCATCGTAGATGTAGTTTGGATTTAGAAGCTGAGAGGAAGGAAACAGTTCATTAGAGAGGGAAACCACATCATGAAGCAGAGGTTTTATTCATTATCACCAGAGTATTTGTTCTCTCAATCACACTGTTGAACTCACCTTTACAGAAACTTTATTGGCCAGGCCATCTCTGGACTTCCTGTAACCGTTTTCCAATTTGGTCTCTTTCTTTGCCTCCTTCTCTTTTTTCTCAGATTTTTTACGGATGCGCAGGGACGTGTGCCAGGACGAAGACTTCCTACTATGACAACAGAAGGAGTAAAATTAGATCAAAGTGTTTGTCCTGTAGGTAACAGGCTGTAGACAGCACTACACCTGGGTAAACACTGCAGTACTATAACAAACCATCACACTGTTCTAGGATTATACTAAGCACAATAAAAGCTTCAGGACAACTCCCTCACACTGATATTAAAGGAACTTGACTGTATGTGATCTAATAAGTATGGAATGTGTAGGGAATCACTGATATGGATCAATGTGTTGATTTAATCTGTTGATGATTTCAAGTCTCTCTAAAAACACACCTGTTCTAATGCGCATGTGGTTAATGGTCCCACACCTTTAATGCACTGTTTGTTGATTGTTTGTTGTATTTCCAGACTGTTTTGTCAAATTCTTACTCATGTACCTGTGGATCATGTAACTACAGCACTTAAATTCTGCCTATTTGTTTTCCTTTTTTTCCCTGTATGTTTTGTCTTTGTAAAGCACTTTGTGACATTGATCTGTGAAAAGTGCTACATAAATAAACTTGAAATATCATTAAGATATTATATACAATATTTTCTGTTGATTAAACAAAGTTCAATCAATAAGCCGTATCATCTCATTTAAGACACAACCTTTATTTTGCAATTTCTTCTTTATTGCATGACTTTTCACTCTTTCAATCAGGGCCCCAGGTTGGCAAGTAGCAAGAAACAGGACACAGTCTGGACATTTACTCCCCTTATTGGAATTAAATGGCAGCGTGCAAATTCGTTGGATTTTGTGGAAAAGATAGATCTACATAAAGCACATGCAATG
Organism: Notolabrus celidotus; assembly: GCF_009762535.1. NCBI lineage: Eukaryota > Metazoa > Chordata > Actinopteri > Labriformes > Labridae > Notolabrus > Notolabrus celidotus. Next base: position 10,170,781 of record NC_048287.1, on the reverse strand, counting down.
ATGTTATGATAGGAAATACCACAATATTTAAGCCAGATACACACACTACTGACCCATGTACCGGCACAAATTCTGCTCTTAAACATGGGAAATGTGGCACTTTAATGAAAAAAACATTACATTTGTTATGAGGAATATATATTTCTGATTTCATTTTGTGGAAGAATTCAGTTATTAAAAAGTATAAATTTAGTTGTTTTTAGAAGGAATCAGTGTAACTAATGGTAATTAATGGGCTAATGATACATCTCATATTTACAGTTAAATTAAATACAATTGTGATTGTGCTTTTATATATAAAAAAATATATAATAATAATAATAATAATAATAATAATAATGTAATATAATGCTATAACTGATTATAATAATAATAGAAGTAATAACAATATCTAGATTATAATAACAATTATAACAACAACAACAACAACAACAACAACATAATAATAATAATCATAATCATAATCATAATCCTAAATCTTCAAGGCTTAATGGAAAGAAAGAAACAAATAATTAATCCCTTAATCATTCTTGGAGCTCTTACTTGATGGTTCCCTCAGGACAATCTGCCACGATGGCTGAGGTGTGTCCTAGCACAAAGCCGGGGATCCAGCCCTCGGCGGCGGGGCCCTGCTCGGTGGCCGCCCTGAACACCAGGAACATGTTTTGCTGATTGCTGGCCAAGATCTGAACCACCTCGCCCTGAGCGACGCTGATTTCATCCTCCTTCACAGCCATGTAGTCCTGGGTCACCAACATGGTGGATACGCTACTGCTGCTGCTACTTTCACTCTGAATCACAGGGACAAATTACACACAGAGGGAGATTATAAGAACAAATGCACATGATTTAGTTGTACTGAGATATAAAACTTCACTTTCAGATACTGACTTATTTTTCATTATGATCAAAAAATGTTTATAGCTCTTCTGTTGGTGAGGAAAAGTGAGAGAAAATTTCAAAGCAGAAAACAAATATTTAGTTGATTACTGTCTCCGTTGATCAAATCTTCAGAAAGGTTTAAAGTGCAAGAAATATTAAAAACTGTGGTTCATTACTTTCTCCTTGGAAACAAAATGACAACAGAGAACCAGATAGAGAGAGGCAGGAAGAGATGAAGATTTCCTTTTCACTCGTCTTTGCTCCACACCTCCAAGCAAAGACATGAGCAGGAACGTGAAGTTAAATGAGAGGTTCTATATATCGAGTACGTTTGCAGCCGCACCACAAACGCTAGAGGTTAGTTGCAGGAAAGTACGTTTCAGTAAGACACCATGAAGACAGCAGGAAGTGAAGGCGGCAAAGAGGAAGTCAAATGTTAGTACAAGCTTTGTCAGAAATGTAGAGACAGCCTTGAAAGGGATCACTGAAGAGCTGATTGTGGTCCACTAGTGGGGTTTGAATCTGAGATCTTATTGAAAGTAGAAACATTTGCTAGAGATTGTCTTCAAAAACAGTCTAGAGCTAGAGAAGATGATGTGGAAGAGCAGTGAAGGTCATCAGAGATGCAAAGTAGGGGACAGATTAGTAGAGCTGGCTGCAGCAGAACAGGAGACAGCAGGCAGACAGGACAGACCAGGCCTCCCTCTGCCTCGGTGTTAGTCGGTGCTACACTGGGCAGCAGGTAGTAGTCTTACCCCGTTACTCTGGGTGGACTGGATGGACTGCTCACTGGCCGATGAGCACGTACTCATGCGATCGGCTTCCTTGCTGTGCGTGGAGTGTCTGTGGGACTGGCTCCCAGATCCAGAGCCAGTCTGAATCTGGTTTGAGTTCTGACGGACTGGAGTCTCTCCTGCCTCCCCTGGGAAGGTGAATGAGCCAGGCCGGCTGGCTGGAGAGCCAGGCATGGAGCTCCAGAATCCAGATCCGGACTTCTGGCCCGGACTGGGAGGGGGAGGAGGAAGGCAGTCCTTGCCAAAGGCAGGTGTGGCCACGGGGGCCACCATAGGGGACACAGCTCCTGGCCGTGGTTTGGAATTGGGTGTAGAGGGCAGGGGCCCAACTGCGGCACGGGGGATAGGGGCTACAGTGCTGGCAGAAGTGAGGGCCTGTGCTTGGTCCTCTGGGGTCTGGAAGGGACGCTTGCCCTGCGGGCTACCGCCTAGAGGCAGTAAGGGAGGAGGGACAGGACAAGGGGACGAACCTAAATCATAAGTGCTCAGAACTCACACCTCAGTCACACATTTTATGTTGCCATCCAAAGCCTATGTCACTTCACCACAAAGACATGCTCCATACCTGACATTTTGCTGGGGCCATCAGGGTCAGGGTGATGGCGTAGGGGCTGGGGCAGACGGGAAGGCTGGGGGATCCTGGAAGGACGACGAGACCCGCCCTGGGGCCCTGAGGAGACAGCACTGCCCTGGGGGCTTCCACCTCCCACTCCAAGGGGCGCACTGCAATCACTGCTACCTCCAACCGGAGCACCCAGGCCGGGCATGCATGGCCCGCCACTCGCCCCCACATGGTTCCTCTGATACTCTATTGGTGAGGTTAGAGCTGTGATAAGGTACAAAAGAAATGAGGGCGTCCATGTTTCTAATGGTTTATTCTTCATATGTTATCCTGTGTGTGTGTGTGTGTGTGTGTGTGTGTGTGTGTGTGTGTGTGTGTGTGTGTATAAATGACCCTACCGTTAAGGAAATTGCGTTGGCTCTCGAGTATCTGAGCTATCTGAAGGGTCCACACCTCACGGACCCCTGGGTGTGAGGAGTGAAGCACGAAGGACTCCACAGTGCTGTTTGTAGACCGAGAAGTGAGAATGAACTTGCAGGGGTCTCCTTCCATGTTCTCCTCAAGACCCAAACAGCTCACCTGTGTGAACGGAAACAAGAGGGAGGGAGATGTTGCGTCATACTTCCCCGATTTAGAGCTGAGCTTTCTTTGTTGTGTTTGAGACTTTCTCACTTTCTCCATTATTATTGAGGTTCTAAACTTAAATGTTAATGATTCCTCAAAGTTAGCTGCATGTGTGAACATCAGAACTCCACAGGGTCTGGTAAAGTAAGTGTGCCTCCTCAAGCTCATACTAAGTTTTAAAATTCAAGGTCCAACCAAACCTCTTACTTATTTTGTTCCAGTAAACAGTGAACATGTTGACAGTTGCAGAGTAGGTTATATAACTTGGCGAAATTTTACCCACTGGTTCAAAAGTGCTCTAGTTCACTTCAGTTGCTTTAGCTTTCAGAGTGGGGAGTGTCAGAATGGCTAACAGACTTGCAGTGCCTTGCCTCATGCTGCCCTACATTTCTATCAACCTCCACTTTTTACATCTTTTTCAAGAGTATGTTTAAACTAGACACCTTAAAAAATAAGGTCCAACAACGATGGAAAATCACAGCATGAGAATGCTTGTTGGAAACAAAGAATATTAGATTGTAAAATCGTTCAACAAAACACGACTGAAACACTTTGTTTATCTCATTGTGAAAGTATCTTTTAAACACTATACTAGACTTACAACCAGTCTTCATGTTTCACAGTTCTCCAGTTTTTCCATCAGAGGGAGCTAAAGACCCTTGAAATGATAGCTATTCACCATCTATCCTTGCTTTTGCATTTTTGGCACGTCTGTTACCTTAATGCTGTTCTTGTAAAGGAAGCCGGGCAATGAGAAGCCTTTCTTCTTGTCAAGGGGCTCGCTAAAGATGACCAGCTGCTCAAACAGAAAGACTCTCCTCTCCTTCATCCTGCCGAGCAGGCTGCCCTCAGGGTCAGACACCATGAAAGTGTCCTGCAACAAAAGGCGGCCCTGAGCCACAATCTTCCCCTGGGGGAGGGAAAGGAGGTGAGATATAGGAGAAAAGAGAGATAGCAAGGGAGAGATGGGAAAATATGAATGCTGTTAGAGAGCTCCTAATAATAAGGAAACATGCTGTGAAGATTGTGTTGTGCTGATGAGTGTATGTATTCATAATGCAGTGTGATTTCTTACTTCAAATCCCTGAAGCCGGCCGACATTCATCATGTCGTTACATCTTTTTGGCACGATGCACATGACCTCCACTGCTTTCTGTAAGAGTCAGACATGAGCAGAGGGGTGATAAAGAGCTCTGTCTGTTTGAAGCAATCTAAAAGCAATTTATCATGATCCTACCTCCAACTCCATCGACTCCAGACCAGCCTTTTTAGAGTGTTTCAGGAAATCCTAAGACAGGAGAAAAAACACAATCAACTCAGAATGCTCAGTGTAGGTTATAAGTGGTAGATTTTTGCGTTTGTGCTGGGTGTGGAAATGGGAAGACTAGACAACAGGGAGCATAAGCAGCAGATACAACTCTAGCACCCTCTGCTGTCTTGTACGTAGACCTACCTTAAGCAGCAGCTGGTACTTCATGATCCTCTGCACAGGCTTGATGAGCAGGTCTGTGATCTGCAGCCTATGTCCCAACCGCTGCTTTTGGTCCTACACAGTGTGAGGTCAGAGTTTACACATAATGCTGACACTTAAACTGATGTTTGCTGTTTCTGATGTGTCTATGGGAGAAATTAAAAAAAAGATGATGGCTTCATACCTCGAAGTACGTGTCAATATACTCGGAGACAATGTGCTCTGACTTTGGCTTGTTTTGACAGTAGACCACGTACATGTTGAGTCTTCGTTCCTAGATACAACAAGAACATACAATCACACCCTGAACAAATGAGAAGTGTATACAAACATGTAACAAATGAGGAGAAGTTCAGCATTCACGGCTGACAAACCTGTTTGAGAAACAGCGGTCCCAGTCTGTCAGGGTCCTCCAAACACTTCTCCAACTCTGCAAGAAAGAAACTAAAGAAGACAGAGACAGCAGAGGAGAAAGTAAGCAACTGTGCAATCAGGTCTTAACAGGTGAACTCTTTATTCTCCACATACTCTTTGTGCCAGTCGTAGATCTGGTGGATGTTCCCAAAAACAATTTTGTCTTTTCCTTTCATGTCATCAGGGACGCCCTCTTCCTTCATTCGGCTCATGTAGCCCTGTGTTTGAGAGATAAACGCACATTTGCACCAGGGAGTTTGTGAAATTCAGCAAATTAATTCCCATATATCATATTTCCAGATCCTCCAGAAGGTATGGTATCATAAAACCTGACAAGCTGATAAACATCGACTCACCTCCACCACCTGGCCCAGGTCTCTAACATAATCCCTCTCTGTCTCCACCAACTCCAGCAGAATGAAGCTACAGCAGAGAGGAAGGACACATGAACTCAAATTTCATGGATACAGTAAAATACACAAAGAAAATCAAGGTGTGTTTCTGTGATGGAGCAACTAGAAGCTGTCATACTGTCTCTTCTTGAGAACGCTGGTCCGGCGTTCGTCCAACTCTTCCATTGGGGAGGAGGAGGAGAGGAGGGAGTTGTCAGAAGGGTTGAAGGAAGGAGAGCTGCTGTCGCCTTGCTCTACCGACAGTGAGCTTGGTCTGTCCTCCAAAGCCTGCACCACAGAGAAGCAGAGTGTCAACTCAAGTATGTGAAAGAGAGCGCAAAGAGGCGGAAAATGTGTATGTTTAAAAAGAGTAGCAAGAGGACAAACTACAAGTAAGTTGCTTAATTTTGCAGTAAATCAGAGTCCCTATGTATGTTTTGAGCATCTTCAGGCAATCGCTAATGCCGTACTTCACGTGTTTGGTAGCCCCAAGATGAGAACACTGAATATTTAAAAGCTTTTATTACCCGGCTTTCTTACTGATTTTCCAGCTGTGTATGAAGCTTGATTCTGATTGGTCAAAAGCCCTTGACTACAGTTATTAACTTTCACTAACCTGAGCAACGCCAGAGGCAAACGGATCACACGTCATGTAAAATCAATCCGCTGAAAAAAGTTCAGGCACATTTTGCTTTTGCTTGTTTACATCATTGAGCATGGTTAGGGTAAAACCGTTAGCTTCCGTTAGCATCAAATCAATGTGGCTAACACGCTAGTTTCAGTTAGCATGCTAAATCGGCAGGCTACAGACATTTTCATATTGGATCCTGTTCAGCACTAGTAGCGGAGCAGGTGAGAGCTACTTTGATGTACCGATCACTACAGATAAATTTAAACCATGAGCGGTGGTGATGATAGCAGCAGTGTATAAAGTTGTGACGTTTGTTTATTTTTAAAGGTGTGTGAACAGCAGAGCTCAGAGAAGAAGGAGAGCTGGATGAGGACAGTTTCATGTTAGATAGACTGTAACAGGCAGATAGGAATCCATCGCCATGGAGCGCTAACTCCCATGGAATCACTGGGAATATAAAAAAAAACAAAAAACTGTTTACATAAATCATTTAGATCAATAAAATAATCCTTCTATTAATTATTTTTTGCCAACGTGTCTGTGTCTTAAGTTAGTACCCCGGTAATAAGCTTTGTTTCAGGGTCTTGTCTCACCCTGTCGGGATTCTATTTCCCATAATGACCTGGTAACCATACATCATCCCTTACTTAGAAAGCTGTATAAACGTAAAGGTTTAAAAGCACTGAAAGCACTAAGTTCATGTAAGATAAATTCAGTTTAAATTAAAGAGCAAAACATCAGGTTTGGTGTGTTTGTTCCTCCTACCATCTTGCTTTTGACCAGTTCCTCGATGGCGCTCACCAACTCAGCAGCACTGGGCGTCTCTGAACTGGATGGACGGACCGACAGACGTGAAGAGGTCTGAACAGTAATGGAGAGCAGAGGGTTGAGGGATGGAAAGAGGGCATTAGGAGCTGATAATGGATACAAACTAATAAGTATTTTTGCTATGTAGCACGTGGTGATAACACTCTTCTTACACTATTATACAAACTTTACGTTATCACTTGTTTTACGAAGATCTTTGTATTGAGTATCAACAAAATATTTTTTTAATCTTTGAAATAGACAAGAAATATTCCTTTTATCTATTTTAAATTGACATTTCCACACCATTAAAACAACTTGTGTGTGAACGTGTGAAAGTAAAGGAATGCAAAACAGTAGCATTTTAATATTAGTTCATGGTTGAAGGTCATGTCAATTTTTAAGATGAATCTTAAATCAACTTTAATGAAGCTTATATCTTTATTAGTATATTAGAGGTTCATATTTATAGCAGTAGTTTGAGGGAGTAATGACTTAGTGAAAAGTGTTTCATGTCCAATGCTGTCATTTGAAGCGAGATCCAAAAAGACGCTTCCAGAAGAAAACCCCAGTGCACGTGTTTGATCTTCAGTTTGAAAGGAAATGAAAAGGTAAAGTATATGAAGTTTATTCTTAAAATGGAAATGAAAAACTTGAGGCTGAAAGTGTGGTGACTAAATGAAGATATGAGAAAAAGTAGTCAGAGAAGATGATGAAGATGAAGGCGTGTGTGTTTGGGGGGATAGTAACTGAATGGAAGATGTGTCTGTCGCTCTCTGAGGTGATGGTGAACAGCCTTTCAAATAAAAAAAGGATGCTAACGGATCAAGAAGGAGAGAGGTAGATGAATGTATGTATATACAGTTGAGGAGACTCTCACCCTTGCTGTGCTGTGCTTCAAGACTTTCCCCAATTAGGAATCTGGGTGAGGCTGTGTGCCCTTCTGGCCTCGCCAGCGTTTAGAGATGCCAATTACTCGCATGGTTAATGAGGTTAACGCACAGAGGGTAAAAGGGAGATGAGGACGAGCGAGCAGGACGGGTGAGGGAGGGGTTGGAGGAGGATGGGAACAAGGGGGCTTTTGAGTTTTCACCTCAATGTGGGCTCAGATTTAGATGATAATCCAGGGGAGCTGCCTATTCAGCTGATACAGGATCTAGTAGACTTTAAGTTTTGGATTTGAGTGGACACTTTTTTAACTTCATGTAGCAACCAACCTTTTCCCATTCTCTGAGTGATAAACATGCAGAAAACAAAACACACTGCAGTCCTGTGTTGCTCCAACAGGCTCAAGGCAAAGATACGAAGATGTTGGAACTAACAAAGAAATCTGATCTGCACTCACACTGGCAGAGAGCACCTTAACATTTCCCTCCGTTTAGACAAAAGAGCTACATGCATCCTCCTTTTTTTCTACATTTCTGTAGGGCCCTTAGTGATATTCCGTAAGACTCTGCATAACAGTGGTGGGGTTGTAGACAGGGTAGAAATCACAGGTCAAAACAAGTGAAACTAAGAAAAATGAAGGGAAAATTTCAGCTCTTAGGAAATGCAGGAAGGTTAACTATGAGTTTAGAGATAGTAAAAAAGTTAGAAGAGTGACTTGTAGAGTGCAAAGAAAAGTGTCGTTTAAAAAGAAGAAACTTAGGTCTAAAGCTGCTAACTTAACATCTATTCAACCTATGAATTGATAAAGAAACTAAAGAGGCCTTTAGCAAGTAGCGTTTAAAGCTGAAGAGAGGGAAAAAAGAGAGGTTTGAAGAATTGACTGAGGTACAAGACAGAAGGGGGAAGAACGGGGCATTTCAGATGGAGAGGTATGGAAACTGAGACAAAGCAAAGACAGGACATAAATCAAGGTAATGCTACAGCATGGCAAACAGTAAACGATACAATTAGGAAACAAAACAAAAGAGAAACAGAAATTAGTGTCAGAGGAGCCTCCGCTTTAATCGAGGTGGAGACTTGGTTTGCCTGAAATGTGTCAACGCTATTCTGTTTAAGAACAGAGGAGAAGATTTGATGCAACATGCCAAGATTAAATGTTATGCGTAACAGAAACTTAAGAGTCATTTAAACTATGTCAAGAAATGCACTTTTTGAGAGAAATGGGAGTCTGAGATGATCAAAAAGTAATCTACAGGAACTAAAAAGCAGAACAGAGATGAGAAGGAAGATAACTGTACTGAATATGGTTCATTTAACTTTCACAATATTATAAAGTTAAAGATAAAGTTGTGATCTTTCCTAAGTCTCAAAATCACATGACTTATGGTCTCATGGAAATACACCCTTACATCTCCTCAAACTTGGACAGAACTCACTCACTTCATAAGCTGGAGCTGCTTCTCTTTCTGTTGGCCTAATCTCATTATTTAGATGAATTCCCTCTGAGTGTTCATTCTCATCACCATAAATAGATTCTTCTTGGCAAAATCCAAACAGAAGGATGTGTTTTAAGTCTTTTCTAAGTCTTTAATTTAAATAAAAAAGAACTGTGAACCTGCTTTGCTGCACCAAAAACTGTTCACCGTGAAAGCTAAAAAACTGTTTGAGTTCCCCTTCCAAATCACACCCTATGTCTCATCATCCCTCGTCTGACTCATCTCCTGCTCATCATTGTCTGTCCTCCTGACTGTCCCTTTTCTCTGACCCCTCTCTGTTGTCCCCACTGCTCCCTCCTCCCTCTCCTCACCTTGTCATCCTGTGAGTCTGGCTGTAACAGGCTGTGCTGCTGGATTGCCATAGGTGGAGGCAGAGGCACTGAGTCAGCACCCTCTTCTCCCTCCTCCTCTCCGCAGCTCTGCATCCCTGAAGAACTGGACTTGGACAATGTGCCGCTGGACAAGCCCTCATTACGAACCCTCTGTGACACACATGGGTGGAAAAGGTTGAGATTACATCAAAGTATGTGACAGAAATGCAAAATAGAGAGGTCACATCTTTGAGAATGCGGGGTGATGTGAAGCTGCCCACCTCCTCAACAGTCTCATCCTGAGGGGTGGCAGCGCTGTCGTCTGAGTCTTTCTGGGACCCCATCGTCATCTCCCCGCTCTTCCTTATGTCGCGGCTCTTCTTGTGTTTGTGGGCCAGTTTCTTCACATGGCCGTCCGCCTTGCCGCTGCTGAGCCGACGCACTGGGCTAGTGAGCCACTTCCGCAGGGTGTTACCTTGAAAACAAACCAAACACACCAAGGTCAGAGGATTTATTCAAAGCATAAAATAAAATAACAGAGGAAAGTGAACTTCTGTTCACCTTTCACTTCTGAGTTTTATTTGTAAAGCACAACGGCTGGTTTTCTTTTTAAAATACAGAAAAGAACAGTACGTAAATTCTTTGTGCCTAAAGGTGATATTTGATGTTAAAACAAAACTACAACGCCATCCTGAAAAACACGTTCTGTCTGACTTCAAAGTTATTTTGACACCATTCCCATGTAACTTGCTATCTTCAGTTTCAATGGGATATTAGAGAGTACATACAACAGAGGGTATGATATAGGTGTCTATACCTGGTCGTTTGGGCCCTGGGGAGGCATGGGAGCTGAGGCCATGACCGGGCTGAAGTGTAGCAGACGACCCCGGCATGATTGAGTCATTGCTGCACACTGACAGAGTGTCTGTGAAGAGGAAAGGATTTGAAGGTTACAACTTTCCTTTATGATGCAGTCCTACCAAAAGATCAAAATATTCTTTTAACACAGGTGCAGAAAATCCTTGAGCTGACCAGTGACACGTACACGTACCTTTGTGGTTGAAGATACCCTCCATCTCCATAGATGACCTGGAGTGGGCAATGCAGAGCATGGCGCAGGGCACAAGGCCCTCCATGGCAGGGGAGCGGTCCGTGGTCCGGACCAGGCACCAGTCTGGCCTTTCGTGGCAGCGCTCCAGAACCTCGACCGTCTGACCACGGCGGACCGTCAGCTCGTTGCTGTTGCTGGCCATGAAGTCGTGGATCACTACGGTCAGCTCACAGCCACCAGAGAGCTGAGAAAGAGAAGAGATTTAATGTGATCGGAACACTTCAAGTATTCTTCTAGCTTTAGTAAATGTACGGTGAGGAGATTAAAACTCTGTGTGTGTGTGTGTGTGTGTGTGTGTGTTGGCTGACCTTGTCGCTGTCCAGAGTGTTCTGTGAAGTCCTGGAGGCCAGAGAGATGGTGTCTGGCTGGCTGCTGCCTTCACCCTGACTGTCCAGGTCCTCTCCATCCCTGACAAAAACACACATGATCAATTAAGAATGGAAATTTGTGTGAAGTTGATTTGATACCATCTCATCTCATCCCCCTCAGCTCCCCTGGGATGTCTCACATCAGTAGCTGTCACTTACCTTCGCCCCTTGTGGTGCTTGGCTGTAGTTGCTTTGGGAATATGAATGGGCTCCTTCAGTGCTCCTCTCAGGTGAATGGTGCGCTCCTGAATCACCTCCCTGATGTGCTTGATCCAGTCCTGCTTGTTCTCTATGCTTGATGCCTGTTGTTGATGAATAATGGAAGAAGGTTCAAGAAGTCAAATGTTGTCTGGAAATTGACTTTATTTGAAATTCTTGTTTCACACTGTGTGTTTCACAAAAGTCTGAGTTCACTTCTTATCATCTCTTCTCAACTGAAGCCTTTTTTTGTTGGATTTAATTTGACATGAGCCCAGTGTCGGTAGAACAGTGTTTTCTAACAGTGGTTAATCAGCTGCAGCCCCTCAGCCCTGCTACATGAAGCTCCAAATATGTTCATTTGATACTGTATGACACATTATTAATGTTTCATAGTTTGTATGACCTGTTGGTGTTTGATTTAGTTTGGCAAGTTTGCATTTTTACTTCTAACACTTGCAGCACAGGCTTGACATTCTGACACAAGCTGTAGCATTTGTGAGTTAATTTACTCTATACATTTTTTTATTCATTCCTTTTAACTATTCATTTGATGCATCTATTGTCTTCTTTAAACTAGCATTGAATATTTTAACTAATTTGGCCATTTTCAGAGACTTAAGCATTACATATCTTAACTCGGTGGTTCCCAATCCAAAATTTTGAAAAAATAAACGAAAATGGTGATTACATTTATTGATTTATCTATTTATTTAATCAATCTATTTATTTATTTATTTATTTAAATAATAAATAATTTGTAATGCTATTTGATTATTTATTGTTTCATTCTTTTTTTAATTTGTTATTTTAATGTTCTTAATCTATCCTGTGCAATTTTCTCTGATGTGAGTCTTCTTCTACTTAAAACCTTTTTATTGTCCTTTAATGCCTTTATTTACAAACATGCAAATTAAAATTGATTACAGCAGCAGAGGAAACACAGCAACATGTGCACATAGTCTAATTTTCTACCAACCAGCTAAATGAAGAATTTCGGGCCTTCTTTTTTTTGTTCTATTTTCTCTGTTTTTAGATTTGCTGATCAGCGTATTCCCACAGCAGTGAGGAACATTTAACCACCTCCAGGGACAGTAAGGGGTCGTCGGTCTCTGGCACAGCTATTTTGGGGGTCACTGGCTGAAAAGTGTCAGATCCCCGCTCTTAAAGTGACTATTTCCATTTTTTAAAGTTACCTTTAGCTGACTTACAAACTGTTTTGCTTCTGGATATCTATTATGAGTTTTAACTCATTACACATTGTTCATTAAGCTGCTTTAGCTTTATCTGTTACTTTTAGCTAACTATTGGTACAACTCATTTATTACTTATACAGTATCAACTAGTTCAATTTATCCACACTTGCTGGCTAATCTGTTCAGATCTCTCTTTCTAATCAATTTCCACCACTGTAACTCTCATCACTAAGTGTTCAGGTGTTACATCCAACACTTTTTAAACTACTCAAATTATGAAACACAGTTTTCCACTGATGTCTATGCAGCTGTTGGAACAGCTCATTAGGAATCACTGCCCAGGAAAAGTTCACACTTTAATCTTTCGGCTCCCCGGCTTTGGCGCTGGGTGAAATTGTGTTTCAGATTTGGAACACATGTAGTGCTTTTGCTTTAAGATAGTGTTGAAGATGAAAAGAGAGGATAAGATGTGCTAGGAGTGTATTTCTCAGACTTGTGTGAAGTGGCTGAGGGCTGTGTTGCAGGATAGTTTGTACTCACCATCGCTCCGTGTTTGGATCCCTGACTTAGCTTTGAATTTGAAATATAAGATAGAGAATTTCACTGGTTTGGTTTGAGATAGATGTACATGACAGTTTTTAAACATGATAGAAACGAACAATACTGACACTCTGCCTGAACAGCTGTCTGTAGGCCTACTGAATATAAAGTGTATTACAATGGATGGTACATGTGTGGGGAGCGTGTATGCGTGTGAATGAGAGAACATGTGTAGTTAGTAATGAGACACACTTCATTAACAGTACACACACCACATGACTGCTCCTCAGTGGTTAGTTTGCTAGTCAACATGTGTTATAGAATCGTAATGCGTGTTAGGATTCATGCTGTTCCAACTGCTGACCCAAATATGAATCCATCTGTGACAGTTTCCACCAGACAGAAAACAAAGGGTGTTTGAAAAACGGAGCCCAGACAAATGCACTCGGAGAACTACATAAACCGTTGTCATATCTTTCTTCTACAACAGCGTTCGAACCAATAAAAAGTTTGTTTTCCTGTCAGAAAAGATGGCTACTCGTCACTTCAGTAAAGTGGCACACAGCCAGTACCGGAGATTGTGGGCGTTAAGGGGTTGATTCAGTGTCAGCAGCGTTGGTGGAAGCATGTCAGCCCACAGAGAGAATTAGAGATACAAACATCCACAAAAAAAAAACACAGCCCCAGATATACAAATGTGCCTGTGTTTGTTAACAGATGGAACAAAGCAGAAACAGAGGCTGGAGGAGAGAGCCAAACAAGACAGAGAGACAGAAGAAAGGACTCAAGGAGAAAGGAGAGCTGTTTGTGACTACAGGAAGATTTTTGGACACCTTGAAGCTGCTCATGCGATCAAACAATAGATCAGAGAGATAGTAGTGAAAGAGGGATGTAGGAGAGGGCGGCTCAATATAACAAGAGGAACTAGAAAACTGGGTTAGACCTATGTAGAGATTTTCCCACACATTAGCCTTCTTCACCAATCAGATGTTAATCCATGTGACATTCAACACGCAAATACACACTTCATTAAAATACAGTGTCTCATTTAAACCTGTGATGTCAAATAACTCAACATTTAGTGTTTCACAACTTTTCCTCCTCTGTAAATTCAAGACTCTGCCTTCGAAAATCTATAATCGGTCAAACCCAAATCAGATTTGAGAGGACATACAAGCAATAAAGTGTATTTTACCTTAAGCACAATCTTGTTGTCGGAAGTAGGTGTGCGTCCCATCCATAGGGCGAACTTACAGGGGTCTCCTTCTACATGCTCCGTCACCCCCAGCTCTGACGTCTAGGAGGGCAGAAGAGTAAGATGAGAAGATGTCATCAGGATTGTCACAAGAGTCCAGAGTAATTGCTTGGACAAGTACAACGGCTTCTTAAAATACACTGACTGCCTAGGATCGTGATTATTAAAGCAGCTGACAATTAAACGTCTCAAATCTTGATTTAAGTAGCTGATATGAGTCGCTGATGAAGTTTTGGGTAACTTGAAAGTCTGATTGGCTCCATAAATAGATCTTTCTTCATCCTCTCTTATAAATACTTCTCCTTAGACACTTTTCAAATTATTCCACTCACAAAGAGCTTGCTCTTGTAGATGTATTTGCTTCTGCCGTTTGAGTCCTTGACCTCTTTGCTGAAGACAAGAGACATCTCAAAGAGGAAGAGGTGGCGCTCTCGACCCTTTCGGATCAGAGTCTTAGGATCCCAGACCTGGAACGACTCCTGAAGAATGAGCTCACCCTGGGACTCGATATTTTCATCAAAACCTAGATAAAAAGGAAAATGAGTGTGAGGATTAGAAACACAAAGTACTCCCATTTTATCAAATTAATGGAGAGTCGTGATTCTAGCTGCTTGAACAGAATTGAATGGTGAATAATCAAAACATAAAAACATGCAGTATAGTCATCACCTTCCAGCATTGAGAGGTGCATGGCATCGTTGGCTCTCTTAGGAACACTGAGCATCACCTCCAGGCCATCTTTGATCTCACCCTTACCTTCTTCACAACACGTCAGCAGCTCCTACACACACAAACACACACACAAACAATGACAGCAAGAAAGGAGAGAGATGGCCTTCACAGCAGTGAGATTAAGTGTGGAGGGGTACCTTCAGCAGGAGCTGATACTTGGTTATTCTCTGCACAGGTTTGATCAGATAGGAAGAAATAGAGTTGGCCAGCCGGTGCCTTTGTTGAATTTCCTACAAAGAGAAGAACAGGGATGTGGTCAGATGTTACTGAAAAGGACCAAACAATTTCATATTACCTGCCATGGAGAAATACTCACATCAAAGTAGTTCCCAGCATGCTCTAGGATGAGCTGGGTTGAGTCAGGTTTGTTCTTACAGTAGTTCACGTACATCTGGAACTTATCAGCCTGGATGAAGAGAAAGAGTTTTTACAATGGGTGTGATTATAAAAGATGATTTAAGCTGACAATGATTGAGATTCAGCCTGATTCCAGAGTCGACAGGCGAGCAGTCATGACCAAAATTAATAGGTAAGATATTGTTGCCAAATGTTAAATCACCCAAGTGTCTAATAACCATCTTAACAATTCATGAAATGAGAAATGTTGATTGAATAGGAGGCTGGAGACTCAGCCAAAGCTGCTGGATGAGTGATACATACCCATGTGACAAAGCAATGACCCACATCCTCTGGTAGCTGCTCATATTTCTCCAACTCTTTGAGAAAGATGCTGACAAAACAAAGTAGGGAGAATTGAGATGTTAACTCCAGCAAAAGCACAAAAGCTTTATTAAATGAAATTCATACTCCATTATGAAAAAAGAGCCTAAAATCATAATACCATAGCAGCAGAAGAATATTACTTAAAGCAGACAAAAGGCCTCCATTTCAATAACAGCTAAGTCTCCATCTGACCTGCATCAGGTGGCTTTGACCACAACCATGACTGAAAACTAGAGTAGTTTAAATACCACTTTGAATAAATTACAAAGAGGTGGAAGTACTAAAGGATTGTTTCTTACTTATGGTGGAATTCATAAAGGTCCTGCATGTTTCCAAAGATGATGTGCTCCTTGTTGATGATTCCTGGAGGAATCTCCTCCACCCCGCTGGTCATCTCCCACAGGTAGGTCTGCAAACAAAGAAAAGATGACATAAAAAGAAAAGAATCCACTCACACTGAGAAGCAAAAGCTCTGAAACATTTGCAGATTAGCTCCGAAAAGTTGCTGCACGACTGTGGCAGGGAACAGGTTAACACTGGTGGGTTGGAAAGTTGGACTTACATCCATGCACTCCCGCAGGTCTCGCACGTAGGCTTTTTCTGTCTGAATCAGCTCTGCCATGATGAACCTAGACTCACACAGAGAGACACACACAAGCACACACACAAGCACAAAATTAGCAATTGTCATCATCTACAGAATGATTAAGTGCAAAGATAATAGTTTCAGCCTTTCTGTTGAATCCACTTACTCTAATGAATAAAGAGATAATCACAGGACATAAAAACATGCTTCTGAGCTCAAACCCTGCGTATGATAACTGCTGCTCCTTCAGAATGATGCAGCCTCCTTTATGTGTATGACATGAACTTTCTTTGTCCGCTTTTTTTTGGTTCTTGACTGTTACACATGGAGTACTGGTGTAGCAAATAAGAGGCTGATGTAAATGTATGCACATCTACACTGAAGTCACTGCCTTCTCCTCTGCCTTCCTCAGGATCACTTACAAGTATTGAGCAAGTTAGGTGCACTGATGATAAGGACACTAATGGGTTTAATAACTAGACCTGTGACCTTCCCATCATATACCATCTGAATAACCATTAAGCTACTCTGTTCTGCACTTCAGGCACAGAGCCGATAATGTTATTACCCCTCCTGTGGGACAATAAAAGATATTTCCAACAGGGGAAAAAAATGCAGTGAAAGTGCTGACAGGTTACTATTTGTTCAGTTTGTAGGCGTAGCACGTATCGCTCTGAGCTACTCCGGCCAAAGTCTAAACAGTTTAGTTCGGCAGAACCCAGAGTGCTTTTAAACCCTGATAAATTATGTTGACTAGCAATTAAAGAACGGTTTAGCTTTCTGAACAGCTGTTCCTTACAAATAAAACCTCGTGTAAACACTGTTTTTATAGTTATCAGTATAACTTAAAACAGAAAGTGGTGACATACTCTTTTCTGCGCGCTGACTTGCGTTTTTCCTCGTTGAGCTCATGAGCAGCATCACGCAGCTTGACCTCTGAGCCTGGAGCTGTGGCTGGGATAATGTCCAACTGGAGATCTTTACTCTACCAAAGACAGAGAGCACAAAAAGATTAGTTGAAATAAAGGTAAAGAAAGAGAAAGTAAGGATGTAAATTGGCTGATTTTCCACACAACGCTTACCGCCTTGTTAGAGTCCGAGGAGATGCCCAGGGCTTTCTCCAGGCTGCAGCGGTACTTGTCCATGCGCAGGGAGAAGTCTCTGTAGCGTTTATCAACCGCAGTCACCCATTTTTTGATCTCCCCAGCATGACTGTGGCCTTTCTCACAGAAGCCATCAGCCAGCTGGATCAGCAGCTTCACACGCTCCTTAGTTTGCTGTGGGAGAGTGGGAAAGAGAGCGTTATATGTGCACACACACATTACAAACACTGAAGTGACACGTTTATTTGTGTGTGCAAAGTGTGTGTGTGTGTGAGACCAACCCTGGCTGTGATGTGGAAGTCCTCATGCTCCTTCAACAGTTCTTGTGTGTGATGGATGCTGGAGCCCGTGGAGGTGTGTGTGGACAGGTAAAACTCTCCTGTGTCATGAATCCACTCTAGAGCCTGAGAACACACAAACATGGAGACATGTATAGCTGGATCACATGAGCAGAGGGACCAGTGTGTGTGTGTGTGTGTGTGTGTGTGTGTGTGTGTGTGTGTGTGTGTGCGTGTGCGTGTGCATGTGTGTGTGTGTGTGTGTGTTTCATGTACCTGTTTGGCACTGCGCTCAAACACCACATACTGCTGACACTGGTCCAGCCGTCGTTTCCTCATGGTCCAAAAGTGGAGAACGCGATTCTCTCTCTGTAGCAGCTCATTGAGGATATCTTTAAAAACACAGAAGGTATTCACAATGAGGGCATTAAACACCCAAACACACAAGAAATCATTTAATCAGATCAAGACAAAGACTACACAGCTGACACTTGCACCTCTCCTATTTTACTACACACAGGAGTGCGTCCTGCCCAGATTCTTTATGCTGTTTTCTGATCTTTAAAAAATAATCAAAAGTAGCACATTTCATAAATTACAACACATCTTGTGTTTGTGAAAGTTTAACTAAATGTTCTGCTAACACAGAATATGATCCCTGTATGGACAAGGCTTGTTAATGATGATCCCGAACAACAGCAACCAGCTGCAAAACAAACCCGGTTGGTATTAGGATAGGGGGGGGTCTTTTTATTTTTACATATATGTTATTTGTATTATTTTATTCTATTTTATGTTGGGTTTTTTTTGTTTATTTACAGCACTTTGTGTTACAATGTCATTGTATGAAAAGTGTTTGATAAATAAAGTCTGATTGATTGATTGATATTATGCTACCTTTAGCTGACTTTTCCAACTATGTGCAACATTTATTTTAAGCTCTTTATTTTGAGGTATTGTTTTCAACTGAAAACCCATAGCTGTATCACGGTGTCACAGCGTAAACTTCCTGACACTCACTTTTAACCTGCTGTTCTGGTGCTTTGACGTGGCTAAGCATCCCAGGCATGTTCACACTGTTCCTGTGCATGTACTTGAGGAAGACGTCTGCGTTTCTCCTGGCCAAAGTGCACGCCTGTGGGAAATATTGAAACACACTGAGATCAGAGATGACACTTGATAAGTCCAGGGTTTGGTTTGATTTTGTTGTATCTCACCTTGAGGAAGGCCTCCTTCTGCTCCAGATGTTTACTGATCATGGGGCTAACATGTTCAGTTTCACAGTTTGGTCCAAGTTTGTCAGCTCCTCCGCACCAGTCCTCCTCCCTCTTATACTCCTGCTCCAGGCTCTCCAGGACACTGCAGACCTGGTGGGACAAACACACTTGGTATGTTGTCTCGGGGGGGGGGGGGACTGAATTGTTTGTTTAGTAGAATTTTAGGGACAAAGAAATAATCAAATGATATGATATGCTCCTCACTGGTAAATGGACTTATACTTATAAAGTACTTTTCCAGTCTTTCTGACCAATAACAAGGCATTCATCACCCATTCCCACCACATTTATACACTGATAGCAGAGGATGCTAGAGCGTATCTCATTCATACTCATTGATATTCACTGACTGTCAACGGAAGCAATTTGGGGTTCAGTATCTTGCCCATGGAGACTTAGGCAGGTAAATGCTGGAGCTGAGATCAAATCGCCAGCCTCCTGACTGAGAGATGATCAACTCTACCACTGAGCCACAGCTGCACTGTGTCTTACCTGTTCAGAGGTCTTGTAAAAGGCCACAGAGGCATTGACCAGCTTGAGTCTGTCCTCCATTTTCAGCATGAGCTGCTGCCAGTGTGAGGCCACGCTCTCCGCACAGTCTCTGATCAGGTCCATGTCGTAGTGGTTTGCCTGGAGCAGAGCCTCTGCCTTCTGCTGAACCTGCAGGGCATTCTGGTGAGTTTTCTGTAGAGAAATGGAGAACGTGTAAAGTTTAGAAAAAACAAAAGACTTTGCATGAACTTAGTGACGTTTCAGAGAAAGACTTGGAATAGAAAACACATCTGATGGGATAAGCATTGTCTCACCTCAATGGCATGTTGAAACTGTTCGTGCTCTCTCTGCAGTTGTTCAGCTTCCTGCAGGGAACTGGCCGTTATTAGACCAGCGTTTAGCATTGACTCACCATTACGAATCCAACCCAGAACCTGAGGAAACAGGAAAGTTCGGATCAAACGTTACCAATCCAACAGTTTGTATTTCCATCTTATCTTTAGGTTATTTTTTACTCTTGTTGCAGAACTGCATCCAGGCCTGCAGATGGCGCCTTTTGCAGGAACGTAGCTGTGTGCCCTACCTGTTTGACTTCAGCCTGCAGGTGTCTCAGCTGCACACACTGCTCCAGGTGCCTGCGGTGCTGCTCGGCTGCTAGGTCCAGTTCTTGCTGCTTCTCATGGAGAAATTCAAGCAGGTCCTGAACCCGTGTAGCCATGTCGACATCTCGGTCACACAGCAGCTCCACACCTGGGGGCAAGACACAGAGTAAGATCAACTATGGATAGACAATCCTTCTGCCCTGCAACTACTTGTTGTTAGCTTCAACATTTCCTCCCTGTCAACACTTCTTATATAATTCTCACATTCATATTTGTCTCGAACAGAATAACCGTCGCCTTTCTATAACCGCGTTCTCAATATCATCTGTATGTCTGTACACGTGACGTGATGTAACAATTCTTTGTGCAGCTTTAGAGAGCACCTATTAGCATGTGAGATCACAGGTGAGTTATTATGGTTCGTGAGTGGGAGCCTCTTATCACAAACGCTGACCGAATCTGACCCGTGACACCTACACAGTATCAATATTAAACTAATGTAGTCAACACAGAAATCTGTGCAGCAGCAGTGAATAGGAGCTGTGTTCTGGTTTAACTCTCTGCTGAATGATGACTGGTGTCTGATGTGGCAGCCAGTTGACAGCCAAACATCTCCTCACTTCTACTTCAGAGCATCTGAGATATATTGTGTTGTTATAGAAGGAGTAAAGCAGGGGAGATACTGAACAGTTACATTTTTGTAAAGTTCAAAACACTATTTAGGACCTTTTAATTGCTTAAAGGAAGGAAGATGAACACAATGGAGCTGAGTATGAATTTTCCTGGTTGTATTCTTCAAAGAGCCCTCATTCTGTGGATGGTACGAGTTGTGTACATCCATCATTGTACGGACAGTAGACTCACCAGAGGCCTGGACTTCATTGACGTACTGCAGCAGCTCCTGTCCCTGGTGGATGACATCGAAGGTGAGGTTGTTCATGGTCAGAGCCTTATCAGCATGATGCTGCAGCCTCTGCTCTGCCACTGTCAAATCCTCTGTGTCAAAATCAGTCATCTGACCCGTCAGCTCCTCGTTCCAAGACTCCAGGTCAGAGATGATCTACAAAAAGACGATAAGAAAACAGTTTTCAAACACCAAATACAGCTTGAGTAATCACTAACTGAACTGATTTGGCCTCCATCTCCTGCCGAGCTGACTCACATCAATGGCGTCCCTTTCGAAGATGCGGAGCTGCAGGAAGAGCTCCAGTTTGATCTTCCTCTCCTGGAAGAGCTCCTCCATCTGGGCCTGGGCCTCGTCCAGCTGCTGCAGGACACTCTCGATGTGGTTGATGGAGCTGTTGTGGGGTGTCTTGTTGCTGGAGATGGCAGAGTCCCTGGAACAGAAACACACAATTAAGCAATGAGCAGTTAGAGGCAGCGCTACACACTTTCACAAAACAGCTATAAAGACACAGTCGGGCACGACGCCAGGCAAACCAGCCTAAAATTGTTGCCTGCAGAAGAATATTGAGAAGTGAGAGAATTTAACAAGGGAGCTCATGCTTTTATTAAAACTGTGGAAAGTTATGCCTGAAAAAGATACATTTAGTCCTTTAAAATGTCAGTTTGTAGACTAAGTTTTGTAGACTTTTCAGTTCTTTGTTGATATTACCTTCAAATTTCAACTACATTTCTAGTGTCAACTTCTGCAGGATGTGATGTTTCTGACTCATACTTTCCAAAACAGGCTGACTCTCATGTATTCCAGAAATGAAAGGAATGTCGATATACAATAAAACAAACTGAGAATGCATTCAGAATACAGAAAGCTAACAAACAAAAAGCATGTCTCTAGTCTCCTACAACTTGTTTACTGAAGAAAGATACTTCGACTTGCCTTAAAAAGTAAAAAACTACGAAAAACCACACAAAGCTACGGTCAGAAAATATGTTGCTCCTCATCCAGGTCGGATCAAAGCCAGCATACATGCCCAGATGCCAACTTACTCCAATCAGCAGCACCAATTAACAACAGCAGGACGATTAAAGGCCCAGATAGTTAGTTAGATAGATGGATCAGTCAAGGCAGATGTGTGTCTAACATGTGTCTGGTTCTGCTTGAAGTTTCTGCCTGTTAAAGGAAGTTTGTCCTTGCCACTGTAACTTTTTCTAAATGCTGCAAAGTGCTCTGCTCATGGTGGATTAAGATGAGATCAGACTGAGTCCTGTCTGTAAGAGGGGACTGGATCTCATCCTGTCTTTGTGTTGGATCTTTGTTATCAATTTAGCATAAAGTACGGTCTAGACCTGCTCTGTTTGGAAAGAGTCCACAGATAACATTTGGTGTGATTTGGTGCTAAATACATAAAGATAGATTGATAGATTTATAGATGGATAGCTAGACAAACATAAAATGACATTAAATTGTGAATATGAAATATATTCCAAAAAATTGTAATTACAAGTAATGATTTAGTCTCTTTTTTAAAAAAAAGACTTAAATAAGGCACATAGACTGGAATTACTGTGTGGTTCGAACAACATTTTTACAATCATAAAATAGAGGGTATTCATCCTGGGGTCACTTAAACTTCATAATATTTTTCGGGTATTTAAAGAAATATTGAAATTCTACAATATTTCTAATAATTTAGTCATCATTTCAACCAAAATGTATCGCTGCTATTCTGTTTAGTTTTTGTACCACAGTGATTTTCCCTCAAACTCAAAGGAATCTTCTTGTTGATGAAGATGACTTCCAATGAAACACATTTTCCAACAATATCTATTCAATCTATCCAGTGGTTTTGTTTTATCCTTTTAGTTACTTGTCCTTTAAGTTACACATTGATCTATATAACAATTATACTTAATATGAATTACCCAGAATGTCTGATATCTAAATGTTAGTTAAAATCCAGCTGCGCTACATGTAGATCCTGATTTATCAATCTGACCCATGCAGACATTCAGTAAGTCTATAAGAAGCACTGATTTCCACAGTTTGACGGATGAACAACCTACAGTCAAACACACATTTATGATCGCATGTGTGCACACAGCCTCACACACAGCCTCACACACACAGCCTCACACACACAGCCACAGCCACAGCCACACACACACACACACACACACACACACACACACACACACACACACACACACACACACACACACACACACACACACACACACACACACACACACACACACACACACACACACACAGGCGAAAGGTGTGGACAGCCACACACTTGTACACTCCATTTTAAAACCAGAATTATGTAAGAATTCACTTCTGAGCCAATACACCAGAGAGAGCGGGATGGAGAGAACGAGAGAAACGGAGAGAGGTAGGGAGAGAACAAAGGGGGTAGGATGAAGAGGGAGGAAGAGGAGGGACTGGAACATCCTCTGCATAAAAATAGAGTTGGACAATGACAGTCAACCGCATCCACCTCTCCAGCCCTCCTGTCCTCTCTGCGGTCTATTATAGTTTATGTATGTTTTTTTAAATGACACAACGTGAGTTTGCATTGGACCCATTTACATATTTATAAAAATATACACCCATGAGTATATTACTCTGCCAAGCTGGACTGAGAACGAGAACAGAATAGGTCCATTATCGTAAGTGGACCTAAAAATGCTTTGCTTTGTTTTCCTTTAGCTTTGTTCTAATGAGCTCAGAGGATGACAGCACCGTTTGTTGACTATAGAATGTGCTCTGTAAACTAGTCTCCTTAGTTCCTGCTATATTCGCTTTACTAACTAGGATTTAAAGAAGGTTAAAGGATGACACAGCTCAATATATTGGCTTTAGTGAGTTTTTGTTACAGTTTAAGATGAAGACAAAGTTGTCGCTGAGATAAAAGAACACATTCGATTTAAGATAGCACAAGCTAGCAGCACAATAACAGCTGATCAGTACCACTGCACCATGCACTGACCACAGGAGCTTCAGCGAATGCTGTATTTAATAACTCCTCATTAGCTTTTAACAGATTATCTTAGTGTATCAGATGCATCTTCATCATGGATCCTCACCTGAGCTGCTGGATGAGATCCTCTCCCTCCTTGATGACGTTGACTGTGACCTGCAGCGTCGTCTGCTGCTGCTGTCCAAAGCGTTTGATCAGATCCTGGACGGCATCCACCGACTCTGCATAAACATCGTCCAGCAGCTCCTTCTGGAGTTCCTCCAGCCATGTCCACAGCTACAGGACATTAATGAGTGTGACAAGGCAAATTATTCACAGCCTACTTTTTTTCCAGCTTTCATACACACTGAGACTTGAGTAAAAGTTTGCTCTTAAAACACAACTTACTCAACAAGGACAGATCAAATGTTACCAACTACTCCAAATGTATCATCTGACTCCTCAAACTGGGGATGGCCTAGTCGTAGTAGATTTATATTGTGCTAGTTTGAGCCAGCAAAATTTGCACTTGACCTCAATTTTGTTAATTTTTTTAATTTAACATAAGTTCTTCATAGAACTTGTTGACGACTGACCAAGTCTGCAATCTTTCTGACATTACAAATCTCACAGGATTTAAAAACAGAAATGTGCACAAACAACACCTGCTTTACCGGCACCTGGCATTAATGATCTCTTCTTCTTTTGTTATTAGTTGGAAGTTAGCAAGCAGCTTTCGGAAGGGCTAGTACAGTCACAGTGTGTTAATTATGCTGCATCAAAGCCAGGCTGGTAATAATAATAAGATAAATATATTTGGAAGATGAGAAAATAGTCACATGAATAATTTTATTTTTTATGTAAATGAACGACTATTCAACATTAGAAAATAAAGACTCATCCCTACCACTAACTCTCTTGTAAACTATCTTTGTTTATGAGGAGGGAACCGGAGAATGTCCTCATATTTAATAAAAAACATCAACAATACAAAAATCAGTGAGACCTCTGGACACCAAATACAAACATGTTACATTTTCTCAGGTAATTATGTCCCTCTTGCTCAGAGAGCCCTCAGTGAACTCATCCACACAAACACACACAGCCCACCATCCACTTCAAAGTTACGTCATCCCTGCTGCCTACCTCTTTGACGTGCGTGTGGAAGGCGACAGACATGTCCAGCAGGACCTTGCGCTGCTCCACGCGGCGAACAAAGTCTTGGATTCTGTCTTCAAGCTGGTGGGCGGCCTGGTAGATCTCCTCTGGGTCACACTCTCCTGTCTGGGCCAGCTGCTCTGCAGCCTCCAGCAGCTTGTCCGCATTGGTGTATGTATTCTACAGTGAGGCCAGCAATGGAGAGACAAAGAGATAGATTAGTCCAGGAAGACAATTTAATGTAACTAAAACATATTCTTAAGACATGCAGAGAGAAAAAGAACAGAGACAGAAAAACACTGACAAACAGGATATGCAGACGACATGTACACTGATCTCAGCCAGTGATAGTAGAGCTACTCAGAGATAACTAGTGAGAGGAAATACAGATCGAGAGTGGGTGAAACTGAAATAAAGAGGAAGAGAAAGAAGCTACAGACAAAAATGGAAACATTATATCAGGAAGGTAATATAAATACTTTCAGGTTAGCTGCTATTCTTCACTTTTTTGTAGTTTTTTAAAAAGGAGGAATACTGCAGTACAAAAAATATCTTCTGCAAGTAAAGGGCCTGTACTCAAAGTATGCATAAACACACACACACACACACACACACACACACACACACACACACACACACACACACACACACACACACACACACACACACACACACACACACACACACACACACACACACACACACACACACACACACACACACAGGAACCATGGGTTATATTATGTAAGCTCCTCATAGAAAGTTATTTCTTTACCCTCCAAGTAACTGAAACGGTCACACACACATGCAACTAGAGTACAATATGTTCCTCTGACGTGTGGAATAGTACCTTAAAGTGCATTTATTTAGGTGAGTAAGTGTACTCATGTCCAAAAGTGTTCTGCTTTTGGATATGAATTACCACTAAAATTTAGATTCAATGTAAAACCATTAACGTATTGGCTGAGCTGGGTGATACTTTCAGGCAAATCTAGTGGAAACAGCTGCAGTGAGTCTTAAAGTGAGACTACGTGATTTATCAGTTACTGCTGCTGCTACATTTGATAAGTTGCTTGAAAAAAGTAGCTCAAATGAAGAAG
The DNA here is from genome assembly GCF_009762535.1 of Notolabrus celidotus. Lineage (NCBI taxonomy): Eukaryota > Metazoa > Chordata > Actinopteri > Labriformes > Labridae > Notolabrus > Notolabrus celidotus. Next base: position 10,144,924 of record NC_048287.1, on the reverse strand, counting down.
AGACACTAATTAAACAAAGAGTCTCACTGAAGTTTGTTATTAGCTCACACTAGTAAAATAAACTACTGGTTATATCAGACCCAAAATGGATACAGCAGCAAAATTGCTCTATTTACTGATTTCAAGGTAAGGGAGTGTTCATGAAACAATTCAACATGTAAAAGAGGAAGATGATGATGATGCTCTGAAATTATTTCTAAAAGAAAAGCTAAAAATAATAATAATAATACAAATAAAAAGAGAAAACTCAACATCACACAGATCATGCAGAGACAGAGATTCAGAAACAGACCTGTGCCACTTCCTCAAAGTCTTCGTGTCTTTTCTGAAGAGCTCGAGCTCGATGAAGGGACTTTCCAACACCTGTGTGTTTGCTCAGGAAGGCCTCGCCGTGGTTCTCTATCCAGTCCAGCACCTGTGCACAGAGACCA